>NC_092427.1:29509982-29552482 GCF_036169615.1 Heliangelus exortis
TGGAAAAACTTTTCTCTCAAACTTAATTTTAAGACATAATTGAGTTGTTATCCACACAGTATTTTCCTTCCCGATTGCAAGAAACGCCAGCCCGTCTCTGTAGATAATAAATGATGGAGATGCAAACTCTGTAATGGAATTTCACATGTACCTCGCACAGCCTGAAAGACGAGAATCTTCTAGATAATATGTGATTACTTCACATGTAGTGCTGCATGCTTCCCTAAACTTTGCCTGCTACCAAGTACAGGGACACAGAGTGTGATTTATTTTTTTCTTTCTTTTTGAATTGCCAATAAAATTGGATTTAATTCAACTACAAATTGATACTAAGACAAATTAAGGAAATGGTGCAAAAAGAGTGAGTTTTTCTTCTTTTTCTCTGTCCTGCTATAAAATCACTATTTATTGCTACATTTGAAATATATTCAGGTACCTAATTCAAAGTGACTTCAACATATTAAATATTACTAAATGTTGCTTTTGTTAACATGCAAACTAGTAATTTTGAATCCAGTGATGTTTCTTCCTGTTCTCTGTAACAAAAATTCTATTCTTTTGTTATATTTGGGATTTATAATGAGGTTTTCCTCCTTGAAGTTAATTCCTGTTGCATAGGTTTTCTTTCACACAGGAATAGCCTTCTGAATAGGAAATAAAGAATATTTACACATGCATACTATGTTTTGATAAACAAATAGAAGTATCTGTTGTTTCTTTTTAATGCTTCTAGTTATCCTTTACTTTTAGTTATTTTTATTAACACCTAACATGACAGATACCTTTGCAGTCATAGGTCTGTTTTGTAAGATTTTTTTATGGTAGTCTTTGCTACATGTCAAAGGAGCACTTTTTTTTTTTTTTTTTTTTTTCCTTCCTAAATGTAAATTTCTGAAGCTTTGGGAGTTTATAAATTACTAAAGCTTGTTTTGTTGTAAATATTTATGTTTCATACTTATGTTTCATACTTGAATCAGCATTCATATTTAAAAAGATTTTCTAAATTTTGATTGTGAAAGTAAGAACCAGATAAAATCACAATTATCTTAATTACTTCTATAGTATAGATAAAATAGCTATGTAATAGTTAACTCTGTATCTAATTTATAATTACTATTTGTACTATTCTTCCCAGGAGGAAGCCTAGAGGCCAGGATATGTACTAAGTTTTTTCTGATAAACTGGTCACACTGTCACTAAAATCAGTAAGAATAATTTCACTTTTTTCCCAGTAGAAATTAGATTTAGTTCCCAGACAAGAATTTGGCCCATGTGTAAACTCTAGATATTTAGGGTATATAGTGATGTATTCCTAGTTACTTTAACTAAGTAAAAGGTGTATGTAATCTGATGTATGTAATCTGATCAGGAGATCGTGGATAACCTCCTATTATTAAGAAAAGATCCATAGGATATTTTGTTAAAGGGTCAGAACCTTTCTTTTAGGTGTGACAATGCATTCCAACAACATTGGTCTGCCAGATACTGATTCACTAGTGACTCAAAAGAAAAAAAAATTATGAACTTTCTTACCAACACCACCTTCCATATAGGTCTTTCTTTGGAGATTTGCTGTCATATATTGACTTGGTCTGATGACTCTTTTAGTGAGTGAGTTATCTGTGAACAGCACATAATACTTTTATCTGAGATCACAGGCATATTTCATCTCTAATAACTCTTAGCAGTTAGTAATGAGCAAATTGATTCAGATACAAATCTTCATCAGTAATTCTTATTACTGATAAACTAAGATAACATGAATTTTGAAAAGTCAGACAAGTCTTACTCTTTTCTGGGTAAACACACCTGGCTCTATGGCTAGGCCCAAAGACCTAGGGGGAGTAGAGTTAAATCCACTTGGCAGCCATGAGTGGGGTTCCCCAGGGCTCAGTTTTGGGGCCAGTTCTATTTAATATCTTTATCAATGATCTGGATGTGGGGATTGAGTGTACCCTCAGTAAGTCTGCAGCCAGCACCAAGTCAGGTGGGAGTGTTGATCTACTTGAGGGTAGGAAGGCTCTGCAGAGGGACCTTGACTGGCTGGAACGATGGAGCTGGGGCCATCTGTGATTCAGCAAGGCTTAGTGCCAGGTCCTGCAACAGGGTCATAACAAACCCTGTGCTACAGGCCTGGGGAAGAGTGTCTGGAAAGATGTTCTGTGGAAAAGGATCATGCCCCTGTACTCTCAGTGGCACCTTGAATACTGTGTTTAGTTTTATACCCTTCCCTACAAGAATTACATTGAGCTGCTGGAGCATCTGCCCAAAGACAGGCAACAAATGTGCTGGAGGGTCTAGAGAATGAGTCTTATGAGTAGAGGCTGAGGGATGTGGGGTTGTTTAGCCTGGAGAAAAGAAGGCTGAGGGGAAACTGGATGGGTCTCCACAACTGCCTGGAAGGAGGTTGTAGTGAGCTGGGGTTGATCTCCCAAGTAACAAATTATAGGAGAAGAGGAAATGGCCTCAGGCTATGCCAGGGGAGATTTAGCTTAGATATTATGGAAAAATGTCTTCACCAAAAGGGGTTGTCAGGCATTGGAACAGGTTGCCCATGGAAGCAGTCAAGTCACCATCCCTGGAGGTACCTACATGTGTAGAAGTGGTGCTTAGTGACAGGTAGTGGTGGACTTGGCAGTGTTAGATTTGCAGTTGAAAAGAATTATATTAAAGGTCTTTTCCAACCTAAAAATTACTAGGAATCTATGATTCTAAGTTTTAAGAGGTTTGAGCAGGAAGTCAAGAATTGTTGTTCTGGACTATAGTAATTAAAATAAAGTAATACCATATCTTTGCCAAAATCACTTTGCTAGAAGGAATTGTTTTCTTGTGAAATGGCTAAATTAGAGTTCTAATCCTTCAGGTACACAGAGGAGAGATCTTTCACATACTGATTAATCTCAATTGACCACTCATTTGCTGTTCCTGAAGACAGAATCTGGAAATGTGTAGATTTTCTGATTACTCTAATTTTTTACATATATATATACATATATACACACACATTTAATTAATTGTTTTTACATTTATATTTTTATATATTTATATTTATAATTATTTATATTTATTTATATATATGAAGTGCTTATCACCGCACCATACTGATAAACATTCTTTGAAACAATTCTGACAGCAGAGGTAAGAACAGGAATCAGCCTGTTTATACTTTGGCACTTCTGTTTCCAACCAATTTTTTTAAAAAATTCACAAGACCTTACTGCATGGATATGTTGTCAAAAATAGTACTTATGCGGTAGTTTTGGTATAGTTGGTATCTTTTTTTTTTGCTTCCAGTTAGATTTTCTGGTCAGATTCACCATGCAGGAAGAGAATTATTAATCTGAAGAAAAAAACCCACAAGTTTTGTTTATTTATGATATCCTTTATCTTTCCTGTGCGTATGTGCACATCAGTTTAGGCTTTCACTTACCTGTCTTTTAAGCAGCTTCTTTAATTTGATCAGGGAAAAGTAAAGGCAAAGTAATGTCATACTGTTCTCAGTCTTCACGTAAATCCCAACTAGTCCTAATGGGATGGTGATGGCCTTCTTTACTGGTCAACATTAAGAACCAACAACTTTGCCTAGCATTTACATCACATAAAATATTATCTTAGACTGTAGAATATTCATTCTTCATTCTTCCTTCAAATTCTTCCTCTTTTGATTGTTCCTGTCAGTTAGCAATCATTTCTCCCAGATGTGTTGCTTTGTGTTCAGCTTCTTTTGCATTCTGGGTGGGGAAATTTTAGAAAATCATATAGCACTGGCCAAAACACTGTTGCCCTTCACTCTGTTTCTTCCTGTCATTGTTTTGGGTGAGGTAGAAGAAGAACATAATCCTTTCTCATGACAATGTTATGGAGACAGGGACGCATGAAAACTCCTGCAAAGATTTCTGAAGTTGCTGTTGCCATCAGAAATGAGCTGGGGACCTTTCACAAAGTAAAGTAGGAGAGGCAGGATCCATGAGAGCTTAATTTGCTTCTGATGCTCTCTCGTTTTAAGTCTCTAAGCCAGTCAACTGGATTCTCCACTAACCCTTCAAATCTGGAAACCTCTTCTTATCATTTGTTGGAATGCCACTTTCTTGGATGTATGCCCATAGCCATATGGCATTGAATTAACACAGATTTTCAAATTTCATATGTTCTGATACCAGCACTGTTAGCAAAGTGTAAAGGGCAAGTGTTTGACGTACAAACTTCTGAAAGGATTGATAAATTTCAGCAATGAATGCTGATTCTTAAAGCAAGCAGCTATTACTTGGTTTTATCACCACAGTTTCCCCTAACATGTCTGCTGTCACATAATGACAAACTGTCACAAAAGTAAATTGTCTCTGCTTCTGTACTTTTTATTTAGATCAGGCTGTGGGACTTCAGTCATTGAGTCCAACCTCTGCTTGAAGCAGGAGCACCACTGGCTTTGGGGCTTTTTTCAGTCAGGCCGTGAAACTCTCCAAAGACACAGATTCTACAATTTTTCTGGAAAACCTGTTCCTGTACCTAATTCTGCTTTTAATGATTTTGCTTTTCATTATACCACATCTCCTGATATAATTTGTGACCCTAGACTCATTCTCCTACCTCACCCTCAGTGATGAGCCTGCCCCTGGAACCAGGTAACCTCCCCACTGGCACAGGGTGCTGCTGTGATGTTTCCCCAAAGCCACCTCCTCTCTAGGCTCAACAAGCTTCTGCCCCTCAGCCTCTTCTCACAGGCCATGTCCTGTGTTGGTGCTCTCCTCTAGACTCCCTCAAATTCACCAATGTCTTTTAGTACCATCCAAAGCTGGATGTGCTGTTCAGCTGTGCCCTGGCTAGCTATGAAAGGGGGGAATTGCTGTGCTTGACTGAGTAGCTGAGCTACTGATGGTAACAGCCCAGTGTGTTGCTTGCTTAGGAAAAGAAATTACAGGGTTTCAGCTACTTGAAACTGATAGTTTAGACTAACAGTCTTAAACTTGTTTAAGCCTGATGTTTCAGGGCCCTGATTTAGCCATGTGATTCATTCGTGTGAAATAGCTGGAATTTGAAAGAATCTGTTGATAGAAATGGAAATTTTTGTGTGAGTTTCAGTAGTTTTAAATCTCTTACTTAATTTTGTTTTTGTTTTTTTGGTAAGAATTTCTTTGTTTTTATTAACTGAACCCTTGTTTACGTGGACCAACAGGTACACCTCATTGCTTAAAAAACAACTGTACTTTTCTCAAATATATAATGTTACATCAGACTATTCTAGCTGTATTGCGTGATCAAAAACCGTAGTTCCACTTTTTGGGGAGATGTATGTTTGTTCTGCATTGTGATATCAGTTTAAAAGTGTCACTTCCCTTGAGGAGTGAGCAATTATCTGTAGGTAACTCACATTTTCTGGCTGCCTCTCTGACAAGAATACAGAAGCAAATCTCTGATCGCTGGCACATGATCTTTTGTTTCCTAACAAATTGTGCCTCTGTTGCACACTGTGCCTTTACAGTTTTAAATAAGCTCCTGACATCTGTGTCATTGTGCTGTGTTGTATCTTCATGGGAAATTCTTTTTCCTTAATTTAAAGGCAACATTTTTCATCAAATGACAAGCATACATTATGGGTCTCCATTTAACCAAGGTACTAAAGGCTATTTCAATTTGACTACAGCAGTTTTCTGCCAAATGGCTACTCTAAGTTATATTGTGCACATTACCCACCAGAAAGCACAAAGTTGATGAGAGTGCACTGTCACCTGCACCACACATCGATATGGAGGTTATTTGATTTGAAATTGGATTCTAGCCTTCCTTGATCTGTTGTATAAATGGAGACACATGTGTTAGGAAATTTTCATGAAGTTTATGAACAATGGTGTGTGCTTTTTTTTTGCTGCTTTTTTTTTTTTTTGCTGCTTTTTTTTTTTTTTACCTTGGAGTTTGGCTTCTCCTTATGTAAGACTTCACTTTTCCAGGTCTGATAAATATTCAGTGACAAAGTATAGGGTTTTTTTTAACTGGAAAGAAAACTTGCAAAAATTATTCATTGCATGGATTTCAGCTCTGATGTTAGTCAGGTGTAGGTTGCACTTATGTAGCAGGGTGCCTTTTTGACCCTTCTTTAAACATTTAAGACTTAGTTCAGCAGTTCATCCAATTGATGAGACATGTTTCTTAAGTACAATGCCTTCAAAAGTAC
This sequence comes from Heliangelus exortis, assembly GCF_036169615.1. NCBI lineage: Eukaryota > Metazoa > Chordata > Aves > Apodiformes > Trochilidae > Heliangelus > Heliangelus exortis. Next base: position 29,516,152 of record NC_092427.1, read on the forward strand.
TCTAAATATATAATATTCTCTGAGAGACATGTCAGTCATTGTCAAGATTAAGATAGCTTAAATTCTAAGTTCCTTGTAAACTGTGTCCTTGTCTTAGGGGCCTATTCATAAAGCAGTAGTTTACTGTATGTGTGACACTTAAAAATGCTTGAAAAATAAATGGGGATTCACGATTTCATTGCAGGGCAGATGGAACTGTAGATATTATGATTCTGGGGTGGGGGGCAGAACTTGCTGTGCAACTTGCATGCTTATCACCAGCATGTGCATGGCCCTAAGGGCAGCACACAGAACTTCACAGAAAACATACTAAATGGGCATGGGGGAAGCATCCTTTGACCTACATAAAAGGGCCTTTGTGTAGATCTCATGAGCAAAAGTTCGTATTTTCAAACAGATAAAGATGTGCAGCTTCTTTGGAATCAAAGGTAGATTGGCAACACTTTTCAGGAAATGGCAAAATCATTATAAGTGTGTTGAGTATTCACTGTAAAACATTCATCATTGTGAAAGGTTTTGGCATCAAGGAGGTTGTAATGTGTTATTGCACATGAATCCTATCGTAATTTACTATTAATTGATGTTCATCTGTTGTAAAGTGCTGCTACTAAGTTAAAAGGAAGCAGAATGAAAAAGGAAAACACAGTGCCCTGACAAGTCCTTTGCAGCCGGGCCATGTGATGGATTTAGAGATAACTGCAAAGTGATTAGCTCAAGACTCTGAATTTGCCAAGGAATGGGGAGTACTGTGCAGGCAGGGAGGGGGTAATGAAAAACTTGGCATGTGGTGTCAAACTAACTGTATTATTCAGAGCATTTATGATGTTCTTTTGTGAGTTATCATACCACATCCATCTTTCAACAACTAACTGAAATTTCCCTTTTGGAAAGTGTTCTATGCAGAAGAGGTGTTTTGAGATGTGCTAAGTAATATGAACAGAATCTGAAATATCATGTATTCACTTTGAGAATTAGAGAGAAATTTCATACCAGTAGAAAGCACCTGTTGGATTTGTTAAGAACAACAGAAACAGTTTGATATGGGAAACCAGAATATTTTACTATGTAGTGTTAATTGTGTTGTAAAATTTTTGTTTTGCTAGAAAATCAGAGACAGTAGGACATCAATAAAATTCTCACAAACATTTTCTGTATGACTGTGATTCAAGAATCTCAATCTCTGCTGTTCTCTTGTATTTAAATGCATTCACTAGATATGTTAGAAATAGCAGGAATTGGACTCCAGTTTTATCTTAAATTTTTGCCTGCTGTGCTGGCTGTTTTCTTTTATCTTTTACACAAAATTGAAACTTATTTATCTTCCATGTTAATGAGATGGAAACAATTCTTGGATAGGGAAGCTTGTTAAAAGATTTCTCACTATGTTATAAAATAAAAGTATAATAAACAGTTGCTCACTTATATATTTTTTTACTCTGCTAACTCTAAAGAATTTTTCACTGTTGAATCTTTTTTCTGTAATTTGTATGTACCTGTTGGAAAAAGTCATGCACTTCCCTTTAAGTAACCTGCCTCCTGTTATTATAATTTTATATCAGTAGCATGTGTAGGCCATGGACTCTTTGAGTTAAACACTGCATAGGAAAACCCATAGTGTAAGTCTACGGTTTACACTTCTACACAAAGGATGGATAATATAAGGGAACAATGAGATGGTACTTGTCATTATGAAAAACAGTGGTGAAGGCAATGCAGTTGCTTAGAGAGCAGTAGGAGGATGGGGAACTGAAAGGGGACTAGGGGCTTTGGTAAAATCCCAAGGAGCCTTCCACCTCCCCCACTTTTTCTTGATGAAGGTTGTTTTTGCGCCTGCAGTATATGCACCTGCAGTGCGAGTTAAACAAAGAACTGAGTCCTGGTTAAACTGCTGTCCCCCAGTGCAGTTCTAATTTGACCCAATGTATAGTGGAGGCTGGGTTTTCACCCTGGCTGGGGTGAAAGCAGCTGCCAAGAAGTGAGCACCTCACAATGAGTGGTTGGTTGTCTGCCAGCGACTTTGTAGGTGACATTCCTGCCTTCTCATTTTGATCTTTGCATCTCTTGGTCCTTCAGGGGTGATTTTTATTGGAGCAAAAGGCAGAAAAGGAATGAGAAACAGGGAAATGAATGTTGTTGCTTGCATTTGTAAATTGCTTCTTGGATAACTCAGCAGGAAGCAGCATTGACACCAGAAATTTAATGTGAAACTGCTGCTGAGTTGTTCCAATGATTTAATAAAGCAAGGCACATTTGCAAACAGGGCATCAGATGAGTGGTGGTGGCAGCAGCAGCAGCAACACTGTGCCCTGCTTGAGCTCTGGATGGGATTCCAGAACACACACGGTCTGGGAGACAGCCAGCACTGCAATGGAAGCTATGACCAATATCTATGACCAATATCTCCCTTGTTGCGATCTTGCCTTTTTCATTACAGTGTCATGTATTATATGGCAGTGGGCTATTCAGCGCAGGAGATGAGACTTCAGTGAGCCATAATGCACACAAAAAAGTGTGACAAATTGCAATGACAAGCTTGCATTTGTACTACGAGGTACAGTCAGTTGTGATATGATGTAGTGGAATGAAATAATCCCTTCTTGGACAATGCCTGCTGTGGTATGTTGTGTGCTGCCAAGAGTTAGTGCTACAAATGCAGCTTGCCATCAGGAAATTATTTCACACAGAATCAGAACAAACCCTCTTTAATGAATGCATATGTTGTTATAAGATAACAGTCAGTAATGCTGCTGATGCATCAGCAGTCTGTACCTTCAGCTTCATTGGATTTTGTTCATGAAAAGATTCAAAATCTATTTCTGTGTTCAATTTGTACTGGCAAAAAACTTCTGAAAAAACCTCAGTGTCAGTGAACATTGATATCGGCCTTTTGCTGCTTAGACTATAACCTGCTCAAATACTTTATTTTGTTGTGTCCCAGAGATTGCTATAGAGATGTAAGCTCCTGTATTGCTTCACATCATTTATTTTTCCCCCCTAAACTAAAAGAAGTTCATGTCATAATTGAACTCTGATATGTGGATAGTGTGTAACTAAACATGGCGAGTAGTTCTGAACATGAAGGGATTTTCAGTATTGAAAACTCCGATGTCAGTTTCTGTCTTTATTTTTTTTTTCACCATTTCCCATTCTCTCCTTCTCCTTTCTCTTTCTTCTTTTTTGGAAGAAGCTTAGTCTGATGAATAAAAAATTTTATGCTTACACTTATAAAAAATCATTGATGGAAAGCATAATTCTTCTAAATTCTTCTACTATTAAAAATGTCTTTTTTAGCCTTGACTGCTACTTATAACTATGCATATGCATGAAAACAAAACCAAAAACCCATACAAAGGAAGCAATCTTTCTTTCTCTTTTACTGAACTGTGTTCAAAACTTGTCTTAAATTCATTAAGTGGAGAAATATGCAAAAGGTACTTATATAAAATATATTATTTCTTTAAACGTTTTTCTCTCCTTAATGATTCTCTTTTGTTGATGAAACAATGAAGTCTTTAGATACAAACATGGTAATTATGCTTTTCATTTATCCCTCTGAAGATTAAAACATTATCATATAACTTAATTCACTGTGAAGAGTCTGTAGGCTTATCATTTTTTCTGGTTTGTTTTTGGTTTGTTAGGGTTTTTTGGTTGTGTTTGGGTTTTGTTTTTTGGTTTTGTTTTTTTTTTAACCAGTGCTGTAATATTTTTGAAACTGTTTTAAAGAAGAGATTTCCTTGGTGCAGTTTTTAACAATTGCTAAACTCTTTGTAGCAGATCTCCACTGGCGTAGAACTAAAATCTGGAAGTAATCAGCAACCACTGAACATCAGAAATTCTTCAAAAAACATTTAAACACAGCTGGAGTCTGCTAGTAGTTGGGATAGGATTCAGGTACCTAATCCCTTGAGGATAGTTGCCATCCCCCATCTTCCTTGTCTTATATGTGGAACTAAAAAGCCCCAGGGTGTTGATGGTTGTAAAGAAACTGCGGCATCTGACACCTGCTGGGAGCAATAAATAAAGAACTCTGCCAGCCTTGTCAGCTTCTGCCTTCCTCCTCACTTCTACACTGCATGTCTGTTGTACTGGCTTGAGGAAGAAATGATGAGCACTACCAGTTTAGCCATGTAAACTAACCTGATAGGTAACAGAAATTACTACTAAAAAAGCCAGCCATTTCTGACATGCATGCTTGACCTGTAATACAACCAGTCTACTTAAGAAGTAAACAAAATTGTAACTTCCCTTCAAAGAAATATTGCTGTAATTATCTCAGAGATTACATGGCTCCATGCATGTCTTTAGATCCTGGTTAGTTCACTGCATAGCATTTCTTTTTTCTGGATTGCTTCTGTTTTCCTTGTTATGACTAGTTAGTCTGGATAACCTCTCTGGTCTGGATTATCTCATCTGCTCGTATAGTTCATCAGTAACAAATTAAGGACATCCATCATTGTGCTTTGAAATAAACTTGTGTTTTTGCTATATACCGTATCAAACAAAAACCCCTCCCTCTCAGCATCAGTACTGAGTGTTTTTCTCTCACCTCCTATACATGCAAGCAGTGCTATACATTTAGGTGAACTGGCAGACTGGTGGTGTGGCTGGGAATTGGCAGTGCCAGTATTGAGTTGCATTTCCCTGTACTGGGTTTGCAGAGCCACACGGTGCTGTGGACCTCACTGGTATCCTCACTGTGGATTCTCACTGGTCTCCTGTAGTCCACATTAGCACTCTTACCTGTTTCTGTTAGGGAGGAAAAGCAGTGATGGGAAGGCAAATTACTTTGGGGATCTAACTTAAAAAATAAAATACAGTAACGATCTTCGTTTAAAAATAGTGCACTCTTGAAGATGCAGCAAACAAAGCATTTTCTATCATATACCATGGCCCCTTCTGACCCATGTAATAATTTTCCTCATAAGTTTAGGATGCATGTGATTAAACAGATTTGTGGGGTTTTTTTGTTTTTACAGGTGTGAAAAACCTAAAAACAGTGTACTCAAAGCAATTGTAAATTTCCCAGTTAATTTGCAAATTGGTTTTGAAATGGAAATTGAGCTCTGCTCTGCACGAAAGTATATTTTACTCACTAGAGAACAACTCCAAGTAGTTACACTTTGAGAAAAGTTTTTTTCCCCTTTTTTTGTTTTTTTTTGTTTTTGTTTTGAATGACTCATACATCTGGTTTGCAGCTGTATATTGTATCTAAGTATTACAAGCCTATAACTTTTAGAACAGACTCTAAAATCCCATCAGTGCTATAGATAAGTATTGTAATAGAGTCAAGAATGTGGAAAACCACAAGAAAAGAATTAGTCATCAATGAAATTAACCTTATTCACACTCTTACTGCTTTGTAGAGCCACAAGACTTCTGATGAATTGATTAACTAATTGTAGAAAATTGAAGTGACTTTTGGGGCAGAGTAGCATTTTTAAGACCCATATTTTCTGGAAAACAGAAAATCTGATGTAAAATTTTAGCCTAAAAGCTGGGTTCTTTTTTGCCCTAGGTGTGAGATAACCAGGTTGCAAGTAAGCTTAAAATAATGGTACAATTTTGTTATACTAATTTGATTTTAAAAGACAAAAAAAAAAAAAAAAAAAAAAAAAAAAAAAAAAAAAAAATTGATTTGAGCACTGCTTTAAAGCTGTGTTGGTTTTCAAATTCATTAGTAAGAAAGCAGAAGTCTACAACTTACCATGGACTGCACTGCAGTTTCATTGTAGTACCTTTGATGTATGATGTGTCTGAAGAGATGGGAGAATTAAACCTTTTGCACTGTGCACCAATACGGGCCATTATGCCAGAAATAATTTGAAATCACTTAAACATTTAAAATAGCCCACGGAAATGATCCTAAAATAGAATTACATGGCTTGAAACATTTGATTACGATTATGTTTTATTATTTACATTTGAGTAGCTGAGACTATTTTCTGTTCCTTCCTACATGATATTTGCTTAAAGTAATTATACCAACTGAGAACAGTGGCAGATTGAAATTAAATGTTTGGTTTAAATATTTTGTCAGCAAACATGCAGCAACTGCTTTAGTACTGCTTCTCTTCTTCTCTGCATACTGATTACAAAAAGATTAGCTTCTATCTTGGCATGATTTTAAAATGCCTAGATATTGCAGCCTAAAAAAATCTACAAAGAATCTGTATCTAAATAACAAGTAACATGATACAAAAAACCTGATAAGTTTAATCTTCTCGGTAACTCATCCTATCCTCAAATGGGCTATTTTTATTGCATTTTCAACTAATCTGTGTTGCAGTTAGGACCAAAATATGACCAGCTGAAGGCTTCCACATAGCTGCTAATCTAAATATATGAACTTCTCAGGGGCCTCTTCAGAGTACCAGAATTCATGATACCTACTGCTTTCAAAGCCTGAAATATGGAAAAACATCTTGGTTCCGTGCTAATAATGGAAAGGTCTGTTATTGCCCATCTAGCAGGGATTCTCATCAACTTTAACAAGACTCTCATGTATAGATAAGCAAATAATTTGACTTTTCAACAATGGCAGTTTCAGCGCAGAAACTTAGAAACAAAACTTCAAACTGATACGTCACTTAGTCCTCATTTCAGCTGTGTTTTACTTTGCCAAGCTGTAGTTCTCATTTCTGTAAATAAGACTCAGGCCATTTTCCTCCCTTCCTCTGGCAGGTCTGATACCTCTGCAGCATCCATGCATGCAGGGGGACCTCCTTCCACTTTGAACAATTGCTTCTCTTCTGTGAGAGGCAGGGTTTCCATCCATGACCAGAGAACATTTATTGTTTTCTAGAAGACAGTTCTATAGCTGAGCTTCGCTATAAAAATATTCAAATTGGTAAAAAAAATTCTATGCATCTTTTTTTCTTCTTTCTTGCTTTCTCTGTATAAACAAGGAAGAAAATGCTTATATCACATGTAGTACTAATGTAGTAAAATGCCTTCCCTTCTGGTTGGCTTCATGGTAAGCTCTTGTTTTTGTGTATTTTTGCCTAAGGAACAGAAAGGGAGAGAGTAACAGTTCTGTCTCTTCTTGAAGATGTAGGGACGCAGATATAACATTCTCTAGTCTTTCAAGAAAAGGCAATTTTTACAACGTAACAGAAGATTTCTCTCTGAAGGGACCACATTACGCCAGAGTTTCATCCCTGTTTCATCTCACCATATATTGTGCCAACTTCTGGCATATTTCAGCTAAGAATTTTCTAGCCTTTTTCTGTGATGTATTTAAGTGTAATGTATTCTTTGCTTAGAAAAAGAGAATATTCTCCTTCCAAGCCATTTGTTCATACCATTTTACTACTTAAGAAGGATAGAAGGTTGCTAGAATACTTTGTGTGTGCGTTTGAAGGTCTTTGGATACAGACTAGAGAGCATATTGTTACTATACTAACTAAACAAGTTAGAAAGATGCCATGATATTGGAAAGGTTAATGGAAAAATCTTAGTAAACAGGTGTATTGTTAAGGCTTCTCTAGGGCAGGTTTGAGTTGTGAAGTTTAGAAAGCCATTAGCACAGCTGCACCAGCGTATGCTGGTACAAGCTGTCTTTAAATATTCTACTGGAAACAGTGTAAAGTAATACAGTAGCAGAAATGCACCTGACCACTTACAGTCATTTCTATTTTCAGTTTAATTGCCTTTTAAGGACCACTAAGGAATTCCAAATAATTCTAGTGTGCTTCATCAGGCAGCTGTGAAATACACTATTGCAACTACATAAAAATAAAGACTTAAAAATAGTATGTATGTGTGCAAGCAACTTGCTTTCTCACCTAAGGATTTTAAAGACACTTACATGTCATGGATGTGACAGAGTATTTGGGAAAGCAGACCCAGTTCATCCTGGGCACATGGCATATGATTTCCTATTGAGCTATAAGGAGGAAAATAGCATAATGAAATGCAAAAACTTTTCAGAGCTGTCATCAAGTACAAGGCAGTTTGGGAAAACAAACTGCACTATTTACAAATTGTGATGTCATCAGGAGCTATTTATATAGTGAAAATAATTTACACTCCAATTACGTATTTGTAGATAGTCCAGAAATGTGTCATCTGGGCTGACCCCTGAAGTAGAAATGAGGCTAAAGCTGGCTTTTTAATCATGAAATATACTTTCCTTGGTGAGGAATTACTTTTGTGTGTGTGTATTATTTTTTATTTCAGCATTGAAAACATCTTTATTTTCAATAGCATGCAGATTTCAAGAGAATCAGAAAAGGAAGCTATTATTATGTAAAGGACTTTTTTGGTAATTAATCATGAGATCATAGGAGGTGCTAGATCATCACCTCTGTTTTTTGCCAGAAGGGTAATTTTTTTAGAGTTTTTTTGCAGTCAGATTTAATTTGTAGTAATCCGTTGGGTGTATGCTGCTTTACTTGGGAACTGATCTGCACTCTGTCATTCATTTGGAGTTTTCTCATTTTGTTTTCATCCAATTATTCATAATTTTGTAGATTCAGAAATTTGATAGAGCTGCTAGATTTATTTTCTCTGTCTATAACCTACAAGTTAGATTTGATAGGTAGACATTTCTTGTTTGGGTAAGCTATGGAAGAGTAACTATTATAAACTCTTTAATTTCAATGTACAAGACAGTACATGCTGAATTTTCAGACATCTTTTGGAAAAAGCCTTTTTTAATAAATTCAAATGGGTCTTCGTACCAAGGGTGACTGAAAAAGACAATACAGGGGAGCAAGAGGGCACCGGGTGTTTCCCAGTGCCTGGATGTACTGGCAGTGAAAGGGTATACATTTGCCTGAAAATTACTTGGTCTTTCCTTGTAACAGGATTGAGATAACTGCAAAAGATTACACTGAGAAGTGTATGTATCTATTTGTTTAAATCATGCATTTGACAGTGACTTGTGTAATAAAGGTTTTTACTGGAGTCTCTGAACACACTTTCAGCTTTCCCTGTCTATACATCTTGCACAAATGATGGCTAAAAGCAATTAAATGTGCTGTGGGAGAGATTAAGTACTTTAAAAAGTGATCAGAGCATTGGAGTTCCTCTCCTATGAAGATAGGCTGAGGAAATTGGGATTGTTCAGCCTGGAGAAGAAAAAGCTGCAAGGAGAACTTATGGTGGCCTTCCAGAACCTAAAGGGAGCTACAGGAAAGCTGGGAAGGGATTTTCACAAGGACATGGAGTGATAGGACAAGAGGTAATGATTTCAAGCTGAAAGGATAGATTTAGGATAGATATTAGGAATAAATCTTTACTGTGAGGGTGGTGACTCATTGACACTGGTTGCCCAGGGAAGTTGTTGATGCTCTCTCCCTGGAATTGTTCAAGGTCAGGTTAGATGGGGCCTTGAGCAACCTGTTCTGATGGGAGGTGCCCCTGCCCATGGCAGATGCTTGGAACTAGGTGATCTTTAAGGTGCGTTCCAACCCAAACCATTCTGTGATTCTGTGAAAAGAATATTCTTGTCATAAGAGTGATGATGGATTTAGATATGTTTGCAAAATCTGAGAACCTGGGCAGGTATAATATCTGAAAAATTTAACACCAAAAATTCAAAAGATTTTCTGGGCATTTAAAAAGAGCAAAATTTTTTCCTGCATACTGAATATATGGCATGGGGTTCTGCCTGATGAAAGTGACCTCCACCTCAGTTCAATGGAAAAAGTTTTGAGTTGAGTTTGAGGCTTTCAATTTTTCATGCAAATCAGTGTGGAATTTGCTGCCTGCTCTGGCAAAAAAAAAAAAAAAAAAAAAAAAAAAAAAAAAAAAAAAAAAAAAAAAAAAAAAAAAAAAAAGAGAGAGAGAGAGCACCTTAGGAATAAAAAGAGTATTAAAATATTTTCAGCAGCTACTGGAGTTATCAGTCATTGTTTGTTCATATTTATTCCAGCCCTGGGACTCAAATAGTGTAGTCATGTATTCCAGGGACACAAGAGAAATGTGTGTGCTATGGTGGGCAGCTCATAGAGAAACGTCATATTTATGGTGTGTAATGAGTACAGCTCATATAGCTATATACTATCAGGAGAAATTCAGGAATAAAATAGGAGCTCAGTTGCTCAGACTACATCTCAATGCCAGGTAAGAAACAATGCAGGTATGATGCCTTCCAGGATGGTTGAAATTGGAAGGTGATTTGAGTATCAGAACTTTTGTATCGAAGCAGTATTGCTACCTCAGAGTGATAATACCAATAACATATATCAATACCTCACTTTAAAAAGTAATTTTTAACCCCAAATCATAATGAAGACTGAAAGAAAAGTGCTATGAAGTAATGTAGTCTATTTCCTATCACAGAGGAATTGTTTCTAGATGTTCCCAAAGAGCAGCTTTTCATTGTTAGATGTCTTAGCAAATGAGGGACTTTTCCGCTTCTGCTAAAGAAGCAAAGTATAGCCCAGATAACAAAAAGATTGCCCTGAGCTTGACTAAACAATAGTGGCTCTTTGGTCAGTTGAACTTACTGCAAGATCCACCCCAGTTTTTCTCTCTCCTTTCAGATCTCTTGACTCTTGGAAAAAAAATCTGTCAGGTATCATCACTCAGAAGCTCTCCAGTCCATAGCTTTGATTACAGTACCATGAGTGACTTGACCTAATATGATCTGTAAGTGTCTAAATTACTTCTACAGAAAGATACCAATATGACCTTATTTGTAGCTGTGTATTCTCTACCTATCACCCTACATTTTCTGTGAATCCCACAATTAGGATGGGTAAATGTAATTTAACTGTTTGCTAAGGCTGTACTGAGATGGGAACTCAATCTAGTGCTGATGAAGTTAATGGACTTTCTCTCTGAGCCCCCTAGAGTGCTCTTCATTTTACTTGTTGCCAACAACAACCCTTTTAATCACAATCACATCTGCTAGAAGAGTGAGCGAGTTGTATGCTTTCATGGTTGAACCCTTTGTTTCTGTATTACACAGAGATGTCATTATTCTGTGTTTTTATTCCAAATTGTTAATCATAGTTTTGTACCACCTGGATGAGACCACCAGTCTTCTCTGGCCACTGTCTCCTCTCTGATGCATTACAGTCCATACCATGGAAAAGAAGGCATTTGTGGTCTCTGTTTTCTTAAGACAAAACATGAAGCTCTTGTCTAGATTTTTAGTGTTGTCAAGGAGCAGAAGGATCATCTTCTTTACTCATTACCAATTACCTGAAATAAGTTATCTTTTAGGATCTGGTTTACATTGGTTGATAATACCTGAGTGTCTAATTCACCCAAAAGAGCAGGATTTTGTCCCACGTTAAAGCTGCATGATGTCCTCCCCTATAGCTCTATATGCATAGCTTAGACAGTAGCAGTCTTTAAAAAACATTTTTTAAAAATCTCTCAAAATGTCTCTTTAACCAGAAATCTCTGCCTTTTTTGTTTTCCTTTGGAATGTTTGTATCAACTGATACATCATTTTAAGAGGGGAAACTGAAAAATAAGTCAGTGTTCTAGCTTAAGCATGTGCTAGGAGTCTAGGTAATACTCTTCATTATAGATAAGCCGGACACCTTATAGACCTGTCTTCAACTCCAAAAGCCACATATACAATTCGAGTGGTCAAGACTTCTAGGAAGTTCCTGGTGTTGAATAGTAATGGGGAGCTTGTCCAAATTGTTCTAGTCAGGAAAGATATTTGGTAAAGTTAGCAGTTATCCTATTAAACAGGTCAGTCACAATGCCACAATGTTTTGTTTTTTTCTGGTGTGGTGGGTTGACCCTTGCTGGCTACCAGCAAGGGTCAACCAAAGAGGTTCTATCACTGCCCTCCTCAGCTGGACATGGAAGAAAAAGTAGAGTGAAAGGCTCGGGGTTGAGATAAGGACAGGGAGAGTTCACTCATCCATTACTACCATGGGATGACAAAAAAAAAACAAAAAACAAACCACCAAAAACTTCATTGGGAAAAGAAACTGGGAGTAAAAAATTAACTTACTATCAATCACATCAGAGTAGGGTATTGTGAAAATAAAAACTAAACCTTACAGCACCTTTCTCCCACCAGTCCCTTTGCTTCTGAATTCTCTACCTCTCCCCACCCTCTCTGAGGCACACAGGACATTGTTGGCAGTTACTCACATTCTGTCTCTGCAGTACTTATCACACTCTTCTCCTACTCCAGCATGGGGTCCCTCCCATGGGACACAGTCCTCCATGGGCTTTTCCAACATGAGTCATTCCCAAGGGCTGCAGTTCTTCATGAACTGTTCCAGTGTGGGCCTCCCATAAGGTCACAAGTCCTGCAGCAAAACTGTTCCTGCACTGATCCACAGTGTGGGATCCTCTTTCCACGGGTCCTGCCAAGAGACTGCTTCTCATGAGGTCACCTCTTCCTTCAGGCATCCACCTGCTCTGACATGGGGTCCCCCACAGGCCTCGGATGGATATCTGCTCCACTGTTAACCTCTATGGGCTGAAGGGGAAGAGCCTACCACACCATAGTCTTCATCATGGGCTGCAGGGCAATCCCTTCTTGGAGCTCCTCCTCCCCCTCCTACTTCTTCACAGGCCTTGCTGTCTGCAGAGTTATTTCTCACGTATTCTTTCTCTTCTCTATGCCTGCAGTTTCTCTTGTGAAGATTTAGCCCCCTCCCTCAGTCTTAAATACGTTATCACCAAGGTGCTACCATCATCACTGATAGGTTTGTCCTTGACCAGCAGTGGGTCTGTCTTGGAATTGCTTGGCTCTATTGGACATAGGGGAAGCTTCTAGCAGCTTCTCACAGAAGCCATCCCTGTAGCCCCTCCTACAAAAACCTTGCCATGCAAACCCAGTATTTTGGCTTTTGTCTTTTAAAAGTGGAAAATAGTTACATGGTTACTTTTGGTGTGTTAATCATATATACTGTTATTGTGAAAAGAGGGGTACATTTTCTGATTTTTATGGACATCGATGATACTTGTTATAGCAGTAAGAGCCAATATTTTATGCTCATAGTCTTTCTGTTATAATTAATTAAAATTGCCTTAAAAAATTAATAAGATAGTGGAAAATGGTGTCTAATTTTTCTAGTTGAAACGATGGAGGAAATATAGATGGACAGAATGTAATTAAAGAGGCTGGAATTTGGCCAGGATGCTGGCATTGTTATTTTTGCTTTTGCAAAAGTACCAAGGGATCTTTAATGGCCCCGAGTGGCCTCAGTTGTATGTCTCCTTTGAAAGATGGATGTTGGTGATCCTCTGCTGCCTAGTGAATGTACTGCTAATGCCTGCCTGGCTGAGAGCTAAGAATAAGAGCAGGATGAAGAGATTCATTAAACGGTGGAAGATCAAAATGAATGAATGGTAAAACTGAGGACCCCTGCCTTCACTAGGAAGTGTCTTGTTGCTGCCTTGAGGAAGTGGTGGTCTGATCCACAACTCATTGAAATCAATGAAAAGAATCTAATTGATTTCAAAGGAATTTGGCTCAAGCCCTGAGTTCCATTTTATCTTGCTCTTTATTGTCTGGCAAGGATTAAAGTAACCAGGAAGTCTTATATCATACTACATCTTCCCAAAACATAAAATGAAATTGTCTCTATCTGTTTAAACAGATTTTCCATAAGAGCTGCTGCTCAAGGTCAGAAGAAAGGAGCCTAGGCATGTTCCTGGCCTGGAGCATAGCCTCCCTTGGGTTACAAAATGAATCAGCACAGTACCCATGGCCCTACAGAATTTGGTTGTCATGTGTTTATATCTGTGGGGTTTTTCTTTTCTCTCTGAGTTTACAGGATCTGTGTACCAAAGATAGGCTTTGACTTTAGCCATTTTTCTGTAGCCATTCATGAAGGAGTAGTGTATCACAGCAGATAAACCTTGCACATCCGTCATGTTCTGAGAAGCTGTGTTGTATTGGTTCACGGGTGTATTTTTCAGGCTCCTTTCATACTTGCACCTTCTATTTGAATAAATTTAAAGTACTTTTTACCCATAGGTAATCAAAGTGCTTTCTGCTACCGTTGAAGCTACCTGTCAATTTCCATTATATGCACTGTTTTCAGCCAAATAACCGCTTAGAAAAATTAGCCTGTCCAAGCATTCGTTATTGGTCTGAACTTGTGTTATCTCTGGAATATTTGGAGAGTAGTGGTTTGACTTTATTTATTGCTATATTACAAAGTAAATCTGCTTATTTGATATTTGGGAGAGTATTTTACACAAAAATTGTGTAGATATTGTCTTAATGTAAGACTATCAACATCTTTATGTATTTTGCATTTTTCTGATGGGTTGCACAGCTAACAGAGAAGCTCATGTGGTGATCCTTATAGATACCAGAAGTGCAAAATAAGTCCCACACCGGAGTCCCATGAATGTCCCTGAACCATGTGTACAGTGCTTTTTTGAAAATATATAGTCAGTCAAATTTAGGCAAACTTGCCACCATGCTAAACCAACACTTACGCTGAAATAGAATAGGAAGATGTATCTTCCACTGTCTTATCTTTTTCTTTCTCTGGAAAGCAGTAAAACTATTAAAAACAAAAAAATTTCCCTTATTTTTTTCTCCTAATGCCTTCCCAATGAGTCATTCCTTTGTTTAATATGTTCTCTCTTTCATTAACAGAGGAACGCAGTTAACAGTGTGTGAGTTAGAAGGACTCTTTTTCACAAGGCCTTTTTTATGTAAAATACTTTTGAGAATGTAATGATCCTGGTTTTTTGCTTTTTCTTCTGCTTATGCGCAGCTTTTCTCTTGTTTTGGTATTTTAGTGACTGCAGAGAAATGACCCTTGAAGTTATAGTGTCAGGCTGGTAATGAACTGACATCCAGGGGAAAAAAAACATAAACCTTTTCTTTCATTCTCCCATCTTCTTGTGTTCTTTTTTTTCCTTCCCTGTAATTAGACTTGCCACCATCAGGGACAGTCTTAGTTATTAACAGCATCTTGCTTACCTTTGCAGAGGGACAGAAATGGCTAAGTGAAAACATCCCCCTCAATACCAGTCCGGGACGTGGACAGAAACTGGCATTCACACAATCCAGTTTTCTTCTTGTATTAACCTTTCTACCCTTGGGAACCATCACTTTTTCTCTGTGTGTGGAATACCTGTTTTTCTGTTACTTTTGTGTTTTTTTCCAACTAGTAATGAAATCTGAATATAAACTTGACATCTGAGATTTTAGATCAAGGAGCTGTGTCTCTGACCACTGGCACTCTGCATAAAGATGTAAAACACTAAACCAAACATTTTTTTCTTCCTCTAAAATTCTCTAGCTCTAGTATCACTTTTGTGTGGGTAATGACATCACTAAATAGCTTGAAAAGAAAATGCTGACGTTATTCATGTTTCTGCCGGAGTTACTAGCCCTCCAAGTAATTTATTTTCCTAGAACTGTGAACTGTTGCTGCAGTAAAATGCATAGAAATGTTTTTCAAGGTAAAAGGGACCAGTTTGTTGTTATTACTGCAAACTGAATGCTTCTGCTGTGACCCAGGTGCCACAGCTTTACCAAAGCATCTTGACTGGACATAAAATATCAGCCTAACCGCTACGCTGTATAAATAGCTCAGCTCCACTTTGCCCTTTGTTTCCAAACCCCCCGTCATGTACTCTGTTCTAAAGGAAAATCTGTCTTAGTTATCTGTAGGAGTAAATTGGACAGTTGATGGTAATGGTAAAGACACTGACCATCATTAAACAAATCAGAAATTGTTTAATACATTTTCAGTTTTAACATACTTATTTTGCCACGTGTGAAAAGAATCAAATTCCCTCACATCTTTTATTACCTGCAAGGTATGCTTGATCAGTATCAAGGCCAATGTTCTTGTCTGATATCACACAGACTTGCCAAAAGCTAGTCAAGTAAGTTAGGCTGTTGTTAGAGCATGGTGCTGTCCCCATGCCTATTGGGCATTGCAAGAAGAGCAAGCTGTCACTCTGATGTGTTCACAGATAGATGGCTCAGGAGTAGAAGCAATTGTTTTAAATGTGACCTGATCAGTGAGGAGCTGGAGAGATTTTGCATGTTTATAAATGACCATCTTCATTGGACACCCAGCCAAGGATGTATTACCACGCTAGTTGCCTGAAAGCCTTTTGTAGTAAATCAAATAATTAGAGTTGGTATTATTCAGACCTTTCCTCATCAGTGCATGGAGCTTTCACAATTTCTAGAAAGCTCACATACCCTTGCTAACAAAACTCAAAAAAGTGAATCTGTGCTATGGATTACACATATTGGTCTTCTGTTTATAGAAAGTCTTACCTATAAGAAAAAAGAGAGCCAGGGCACATATTACAACATACTTCTCAAATGAAACTTCTTTGTTTTTATTCCCTAATACTTTTCATAAGGATACCATCAGATTTCCATCATCTTTTTCAGTGTTGTTTTTTCATTCTAAAAAACCCATCTTCCTCCTTTAGCCATTATCTAAAACTAAGTATACACTTCTGATTTGCACACTGGGATGCTACTTAGGGGCTGATATTCTTCATGAACATCTCTTCAGTTTATGTCATCTTAGAATAATGATAAAAGGAACTTTGGTCCCCTGCTGCTCACTATGCCCTTCTCTGAGCTTGCTTTCCTCGCTTTAGAAAAGCAAAATGCCAAAACCCTGTTTTGAACAAAGTATGCTTAATCATTTCAGAAATGTCCTCAGTTATGGATACCATAAGTGTGCAAAATTGTCCATATTCTATTTAAACTCTGTCTCTGGCCAGGGTATAATTTGACCCTGTGCACAACTGGGAGTCAGAGCTTTTCAGTGTAAAGTGCAGCTGTGCAGCTCTGAAAGACGCTTTTTGAGCATCTGCTCTGGCTGCATTCCCCCTAAATCTATACTCTGGAATAGGATTTCCTTAAATTCCCTTTACTGGAAGTTACAACATAGTCATTTAAATCTTTCACTGCAACTGCAGTGGTACAGAGACCATATAATGAGGAGAAGGGAGAGACCAAGTAGGCTCGTTCAACTTTATGTTCTGTATTTTTACTCTTACAGTTTGTGGTTGGGTTTGTTTGGTGTTTTTTTTTTTTTTATAAAGATGTATTTTCTTTTTAATTTTTTTTTTTTTTTAAGAGACTGGGTATTTGGTCACCTTATCTTTGTCCAAATTAACAAAACATTTGGAGAGTAATCATGACACTTCCTAGAGACTTTAGGTGCAGGTTCTTTGGTGCTAGAGTGTGCTTCCACTCTCCATATATCACGGTCTGAGCCTGGTCACCTTGTGCATCATAGGGCAACATGCACATTTATTGGTCCTTACTGTTTGTCAGGTAGCTAAGCTCTCAATATAGGACAGAATTATGTCTGCTTCCCACCTTCTCCCCCTTCTAAAGTGATATTTTAAAATTATAACCCATATAATATCTTCCAGACACTGAGATCATGGTAGTTTAAAATAGATTCGCAAAAGAAATTCTTAGTCACTGATATTATATAAACACCAGTTATTCGTGGTCTTGCGTTTCCTCTTCCTCATCTTGGACACAGGAAGGACATAGCTTGAGTATCTTTTTTTGTCTTTTAGCTTTATTTGCCTTTCCTTCCTCTGCAGTCCTATGAGAAAGGAAAGAAGATGAGAGAAAGAGGAGAAAATTGAGGAAAGACGGTGGTTAAGGTTTCCTTGCCACTTGATCTTCATCAAATGTTAGAGTCTCCAGCTCTTGGAGAGAGTTTGAGACCAGTCCTCTTTGTCAACAGTGCCTTTATACAGGCTCACACTGTGAAATCGTTACTGGTCTGCACTCTTCTGCTGAAAAAGCTGTGTCTCAGCTTGCTCCCCTGTCATTTCCCTGTGAACGAAATGAAATGCTGCTCCTTTGTACCCTGCTGCCTCATGGGCTGTGGTAAATCTGTGGACCCTCTTCGAAGGCAGTTCTGGGAGGTCCGATGAGAAGAACAAAGATAATTTAAAATTTTTAGAGTTAATTGACAACTCAGAGACATGTGGACTGCGTATCCTCCAAGGTATAATTAAAACTATAAGGAATACATAGCTCTTTGTTTCCCAAGGAAAGTGTTAGTTCTTTAGGCCAAGTAATTATAAATATATGTCTGAGACAACATGGAAGACAGTATTATCATGGCCAGTGCTACATCTAGAAACTGGAAGACTGGACTGCCTGACCTCATGGGCTTTTTCTGTTTCTCATGACTGTTGATGTACTCAGTCCCTTCACTGGCCTTTTGTTTTTTAAATGTCTTAGGGTAAAATTAATACACTCTCTGCTTCTAGTGCAGATTAATTTAGCTTAAGATCTTTAATTTTTTTAGTAATAAGTAATGCCTACAAATCTAAATTATATTTCTGAAGTGATATAGTTTCTTTTTTACTCTGATTTTTTTTGCACCACCATGAAGCTTTTCTGCAACCTATATGAGCATAGTATTTTTATAGTTAGTGTATAGATGATGTCCTATGCAAGAGCACTTTGGCATGCTTTTTTAGATATCATTTTCTTATCGTGTATCCCATTACCCTTCTTCTGATCTTTTTAGCTCCTCTCACCCTGGAGATTGCATACTGAGTTATCAATACTAAATGGACTGAATGTAATTATTGTATATTATTTACCTGCATCTTACTAGCGGCATAAAATCAACAGAGGAGAAACAGTTAAAATTATTTTACTTATGCTTTGTTGTTTTTTTCTGTATTTTTTCAGACTTTAATTGCTTGCTCCCTTTTTTTGGTCTTGATCTATCTCAGTCTCTGCTCCTCCTTGTGACTGAAACACTTTCTTTCTCTCCCTTGAGCCACTCACTCCTTTATAAATTCCCCCTTAAGCCCTTCCTTTTCTGTTTAGCTTATGATTGACTCCCTTTGAAAAGCATTTTGTGCTATTGTGTCTTAACTTAAATTGTATTTTACATAAAAGCTATGAGATAAAATAAAAGAGAGGGTGGGATATGATGCATTAGTGTGTGGGCTGAAAGATGGGACAAAGGGTTGTTTTTTTTAATTCAAGCTGAAAATAGAAAATAAGATCCTTGCTACACTTCTGTGCATGTCAACAAAACTGTGACTTTACTTGCAGAATAAAAAATTATGAAAACTCTCTTTAAGCTACTAAGATATGATAAGTTAAACATCTAACCATGTCATTTGCTGATAAAAATAATCCTAGGCTTCATTTTGAACACTTGTTATAATGTTGGATATTGTGAGCAAAAGAAAATAATTTGCATTATGAAAAACTACTGTAAATATAACTGCTGAATTGCAATGTGCAGTTCCAGCAGGATATTGCTTAGAGAGATTTTGTTTTAAACATTTATTGGAGGCATATATTACAGTATATCATTTACTGGCTGGAAGCCATGCAATATGTGTCTTAACAAAAAAGGAAAAAAAAAATTACCTTGTAATATGAGCCCCTCCAAGGCATAATTATATAATAAAGTTCTTATTGGGAAAACTGGAAGAAGGCCAATCCTTGTCCAAATATAGTGAATGTCAGAGCCAAATTTATTATCCTTAGCTATTAACAGGAGAAGGCAGGTTTTGTTTACCAAGCCTAATTCTCTCCTAATTACAGCCACTATAAAATAATTACTATCCATAGGATAACAACACAAGACAGAGTGACTAACAGAAGAAACTGCAGGGGTTAGAAAACAGAGTGCAATTCTGTGTCATTTTGAACAGCTTGTGTACTGCCATGAACAAATTAACGGACTTCATTAAGGAATTATGTTTTAAGAGTGGCTTTGCAGTGAAGCGGTAAAGCAATTAATGCATCTTATTTGGTCCTTGATCTGAGTTCTACCGCAGTTTTAGACAGCAACTAAATTTTTTTTTTTCCTGTGTATCAGGTAAAATAGGATGCAACCACATTACTGAGTAAGATCAGTAATGAGTGTATAGAAAGGACTTCATTTTGTACAAATGACACCCAGTCAGTTTTACTGAATGCATTTGTACTAACCGAATCTTAATTGAATTAAAACCAAAGAGATCAAACTGGGCTGTAAAATAATTTGCATTCTGAAATATTTATTTCCATTATATTTTTAATAAAAACTCACAGCACTAAATAAATATATATATAATATTGGTGTTTGTGTTTGAGCAGGGAAAGTAGGTTCTTGCAAAATTGTGAATATTTTACTGTTGCTCTCCATAAAATTCAGAATAGAATATTCTGGTTTGAAATTGGCTGATTTGGAACATAATACTTCACTAAATTTGCAGTGTTTCCATTCCTACTATGCTTATCCTCTTTTTTGCACCTCAGAGGTACACAACAGACCTAGAGCTATGATTTTTTCACAATTAAAGTATGTGTATCAAAATCAGCCTGTACACAACATATTCATAGTCTGTGAGGTTAGAGTTCAAGCTGTCTTCCCTCTGTAGTGGACACTTCACCCTACAGAAGAGCTAACTCCCTTATTTTAGTGACTTAGTGGAAACTAGCAAACTCAACACACTTGGGAGTCTGTTTTAGATACTAGTTTTAATAGGCCTCCAGATGGCCACATGAAAGCAAAAGGATTATTATAGTAGCCCCCAGCCGTGCCATTATAGATAAAGGTATATTAGAGTTTCCTTTACAAACCCCTTTTTTGAGGGTTTTATAACTCCATTATAAAATTCTCTTAGCACTAGAAGTCAATATGAAGTTCTGAGCCCACACAATATGTTTTAGGGTGTTTTTAGTATAAGACATGTATGCTGGTATCACCTCTGTTTATCCTGTATACATAGCAGTGGTTTGGATTACTTTAAAGGTTTCTCACAATTTGAAAAGAAGTTAACCATGAAAGTAAAATTTAAATGTGCAAAACCTCAGCTGGGGTGAATCAGCTTACTCTCTTCTGTCTTTTTTGACATCAGCCAAGTGACTTGTTTATATGAATAAGCATCCTCTCCTCCAGTTATTAATCTGATTTTAAGTGCAAGGGCAAGATGAGTGGAAAACAAACCTAAGGCACAAACCTAAAGTGGTAGAAATGTTGCTGGACACTAAATGTGAATATCATGATAGCATTTAAGAGAACTAGGACTGACAGAGACAAATCCTTTTTAGACTCATCTGGAAATACAAACTGTCAGAATTCTGTGTTTTCGTTCAAATCCTTGCTAGTTTATACATTAGAATAAGAGACAGGTTGGTAGCAAAGCTGACTTTAATAGCTGCATTTGTATGGTTGTCTGGTTTTGCCTTCATTTCCCTGGGCTCCAGCATTAGTGGCATTAAGTTATTTGAAAAGAGTCTTTTCACGTTTCAAGCAAAATCTCAAAATCTAAGTTCAAAGAACAAGTCATAGAATCATTTAGGCTGGAAAAGACCTTAAACATCATTGAGTACAATTGTAAACCTAACACTGCCAAGTCCACCACTAAGCCATGTCCCTTAGCACCAGATCTATACATGCTTTAAGTACCTCCAGGGATGGTGACTCAACCACTTACATTGGCAGCCTGTTCTGATGTCTCACACAGGTTTTGGTGAAGGCATTTTTCCTAATATTCAATATAATCCTCCACTGGCACAATGTGATGCCATTTCATCTTCTGCTATTACTTGTTGCTTGGGAAAAGTAAGTCTTGCCTCACTCCCTCCTTTCAGGTAGATACAGAGAGTGATAAGGTGTTCCCTGAGCCCTGATCATTTCCTTAGTCCTGCTGGCCACCCTATTTCTGATACAAGCTGGTATGCTGTTGGCCTTCAGACTCACCTGAGCATACTTCTGGTTCATGTTCAGCTGTTCTCAATGGGCTCCCCCAGGTCTTTTCTGCTGGGCAGCTCTTCCAGACCCGAACGTCTAGCACTGCATTGGGTTGTTGTGACCCAACTGCACAGCTGGACTCAGCCTTCTTGAACCTCAGCCCACTGATCCAGCCTGTCCAGGTCCATCTGTAGAGCCTTTCTACCCACAAGCAGACCAACATTCCCATCCAGTTTGGTATTGTCTGTAAACTTACATTTGAACCCCTTGTCCAGATCATTGATAAAGATAACAAAGAGCAGTGGCCCCAAAACTGAGCCCTGGGGAACACCACTTGTAATTGGCCAGCAACTGGATTTAACTCCATTCATCAAATGTTTCTGGGCCCAGGCAGTTTTTACCCAGTGGACGATGGGAAAAAACCAAAGGAAAATGCTGCAAAATGTTGTAGACAGTTTAGCTTCTTTCCCTATTTGACCATAAAACTGGAATGAATTTTGCAATTTTTTTTTTTTTAAATGGTTTTAGCAAGCAAACCACAAAACCAAATTATGAGCAATTTCCTGAACAGGGAAACAAAGAATGAGGACAGCTATAACTTAATTCAATGTTAATGAGACTTCCAGACATGGAATCTGTGACTGATTTCTTTCCCTCGCTTTAACACTGCTTTTCTGATACTAGAACAGGAGATGACTCATCACAACATGAACATTATCTTTTCTTCACATCACAGCCTTTCAGGTTATACTTCAAAGTCCATATAAAAAAGTGCAATCCTGCACATTGGCATTGTAGAAGAGGAAATGGCATTTTAAGATAACCATGTCAATAATTCTACATATTAATGAAGCCAAAGTATGAGTTGATATGATCTATCATAATGGCTCTGCCATGTCAATGTCTGCATATTAACTGCTCCATTACAGGGTGATACCACGTCAATCACTGTTTTTCAGGAGTCCAGAATCATTGCTAAGTTTTAGTAATTTATCTTCAATTGTATTAAAAATGAAAGGCTAGTATGTTTGCAGCATATTAAGTTAGGCTTCTAATTAATACTGAAAGAAATGAGAACAATGAGCCTGGAAATGTTAACAATTTTGCCTGTTTCTTGTGGGTTAATGTCTTTATTTGGAAAAGATTATTGAACTTTAAAAACGTTTTGGGAAATTTTTTTACTGTACTGCAGGATTTACACATCATTCTATCACAAAATTAAAAGCTCTACAGAGAACTACAGCTTAAATATTATAATAAAATACAACACTTACAAATGAAATTATATCTAATTTTACTTTAGGTATGTGTCCCGTATCTTCTTAATGGTTTCCTGAAGACCTCTGAGTTGATAAGTAGTGCATTTGAATGGGATACATGTCTTCAAATATTGCAGAAAATTCAAGTGTGAGATGTCACGTACTGTAGCAAATTTGCTACAATACCTAGGCACAAAAGGGTGAGTTAAGGATGGACTGTCAGCATGAAGGTCATGACCTGCAATGGAAGTAATGTACAGATCTAGAGCACTAATGAGGGAAACAATGACTTCCACAATAATGATGCGCAATGCTGTATAACATCCCATGTATTCTTATATAGTCTGTAAATGTCACAGGCCTCAACCAGAAATCAGAATTTCCTTGCTTTTGATGGCTTGTCTTCAGATGTTTGGTGCTTTTTGTAGCTGTAGCTATTGCTCTAATTTATGCATAAGCTGTTCTAGGAAGCTATCGTCGCAGTGATGCGACGTCATGAGCGTTATTCACATAGAGAAGTACTTGTCAGTTTTGCATACATTTCACAGGCCAAAAAAGCAATTTTGGGATCTAGTTCTAGAAGTTAAATTAAGTTTATTTTATTTGTTCTCTGGAAAGGTTTTCGTATGTGCTTTACCAAGTAAGGTTTTCACTATTATCTGAATCAGACTGCTATGTGCATGTTTATGTCCACAGAGTCGTATCACTTTCAGGATAATCTTTTGCTAGAAATGCACTTCTAGCCAATCCCCACTCTTGTTAAATGTGATTATCTTTTGCACAGAGTTACAGATACAATGTGTTCCAAGCTCCTTGAGTTAGTCTTTGTTACAGAAAGAAAAGAGCAATTATTTGAAATGTTGGGAAAACAAATACATTATTTTTTTCTGATTTCTGTATTTTTTTTGCTGCAAGCAGGGCTTGGAAGTTGTGTACTAAGTACAGCTGGTATTCATTGTGAACTGTGCATATAGTTGTGCTGTGAAAGATGCTTCAGAGAGTGCTTTTTTTTTTCCTGGGAAACTTCACTTCCAACTTTTGCTTAAGGTTGAACAGACCCTAAACAAAAAAACTTTGGCAGATACCAACATGTCCAGGTATAGTCTTATGTCTTAAGTACGTTTGCAGGAGATTCAAAATGACATATGTAGATGAATTTCTTATTGCTATGATTTATTTAAAAGTATTTAAAATCAGAATCGTGCAGAAGAGCTGCAAAAGTCTGTAGGTGAAAGCATCAAGTGTGCTATCTTTTGAGAACTACAACATACAAGAAGCAGGAACCACTGTGTCAGAGTACAACTGACAGTCTTTTAAGGGATACTAAAAAACAGGGCTGGAAATAGAAATAGAAACTAACTTTCAGCTTTATCAAGTGTGATGCTTCAAGGTCAGAATGAAATTCAGTGATGGGGCAGCACAAAGATGCTTGCACGGCAGGTGCCCTGGTCAATCTATAAACTCAGAGGCCATCAGTCTCTGCTTGTGCCAGCCTGCATTTTAATCAGAAGGAAAAATATGTGGCAGTTAAGCATGTTTAGTGGTTTCCAATCAAGCAATTCCCAAAACCAGAACAGCAAAAAGGCATCAAAGGATTTTTAATGCATGATTGAGATATTTAAAATCTTGACTACACAAATATTGCTAAAGGAAAATGGTTTTAAAATGTACTAGTATTTCAGATTAGGCTTCCTCATTCGCCCCTCCCCCTCAATTCTCCTACAGTGCTGTAAAGTCACCCTAGCAAGAACACACTTTTCTATATCCTTTTTCATTTTTTCCTACAGAATAGTGAAAAGGCAGTATCAATGATAACAAGCGTGCATTGTATTTGTGGACTTTCCCTCCTTTTAATCTGTGCTATTTGATACTTTGCCTTGGAAGATCTGAATAGATTTGAAGAGGAAATTTTAAAAATATATAAGACTATATATAGGGAGCTATGAGGATGGTAACAATGGGTCCATCCTAATTGATAAATACACAACACTGGGAAAAAAGAATATTTACAGGAAGTTAAAGAAGCAGAGAGGGATCCAGAATTAGATAAATCTTTGGGTCTTTACTGCTTTTAAATAGGCACAGTAAATACCCGCTTATTTTTTGGGCCAAGTATTCTTTTTTTTCTTTTTTTTCTTTTTTTTTCTTTTTTTTTTTTTCTTTTTTTTCTTTTTTTCTTTTTTTCTTTTCCCTGCAAGTAAATAGCAGAGAAAGGGTAAATCAGCTGAATAGCTTTCTAACTATGATCAGATTGAAATTTGAATCCAGAAAATTATTACTGTTTAGCAAGTGAAAATTATGTTATTTTTATTCTGTTCTGCCTTCCTTCCCTCCCTCCCTCATCCTTCTGCCCTTCCTTCCCTTTCTTCTGACCTTAGGATATGGGAGTTTTATGACAATCATGTACTCCTAAATATAGACAAAGGTTCCAAATGTTTAAAGTTGCAGATTTTACCAAGACACTTCCAGACACAACAGAACATATCCAAGTCTTCTTCTGTCCTAATATCCAAATAGTAATTTCTCAGCATGATGTTGAAGGCATAATGACTTTTTTCCAAAGCCAAAAGAACTAAGTTTGCTGGACAGATGCTTTCCTCTCCATCGCGTAGCACAGCCTTCTACTCTGAAGCTTTTTTTTCACTGTGAAATATATCTATGACATGATTCTGCCTCTTGCACATCGCAGAGTTTGAAAGCATTCTAGCTTCTATGTGATTGTGAGGGCCCCTCATTCACCAATGCATCTATTAGTTTCTTGACATAAGGATACTTATGACAGGCATTGTATAACAATATTAGAATACCACACGAGTGAAAAAACCTGAGATTTACTAATATCTCAATGCCTTTAGAGAGAGGTTCTAAAGCCAGTGATGATCCTAACTCCTGTTTCCTGACAGTCCAAGCTCTCACACATTGGGAGTCCCTCATTATACTTCTGCCTTTCCTTATGCTTTGGTAGATAATTCACTGTATTGACACAGAAATAATAAAGCTGTTCCATACCTATAATAACAGATACTATTGTAACGGTGTGCAAAGGAGCTATTTTTGTGTATTGTATGCTGATATTTCCTAGTTTTTGCTCCCTCATTCTGTTTACTTTTTTCTCTGTTCCATGATTCATAGCTGTGTCTAATTAACAGGATACATTAATAACTATATATTGCTCCCAATGTAAGCATACTTTTGCATGTAACTTCTGAAACTATGTTCCTCAGTCTTGTGTATTGCTGTTTGAAACTGAGATGCATGAATTGAAAACCTCCAGCAGTACTTCAAAGATAGTACTAAAATACATAAATAGGAGAGGCAACAAAAAGCTCTATGAGAGCTTAGTCATTCCAGAAGGTCCTGAACCAGTGTCCTTCTGAATTTTACATTGTAGCACAGTATGCAATGGCAGGCCAGCCCACAAGTGATAATAAATGAGAAACTCTGAGGGCTACTGAGCACTGTGCCCATTTTCCCAGTGGATCAAGACATAGTTTGTTAGCACAGGTGTTCCTGTAATTGTGATTCATTGGGGTAAATGCTCAGTGCTCAATGGCTCTCTTCCATTTCCATCTTCTCCTGGGGCTGTATTGATCTGATTGGTACTGACCTGCACTAGTGGGTAACAAGTAAGCCTACACAGGTGGGGGCTCTATTCATATTCTAAAGGTTAAACCACAGCCCCATAAAATATTTATGGAGAGATTTTTTTTCAAATGGCCAAGAATTTCAGAGCAGAAATTGCAGAGACTTTCTCAAGATTGCTAACTAATTCCATGCTCTTCTTTTTTTTTTTTTTTTTTTTTTTTTTTAAATTTCTACCTAAAGCATTTAAAGCCAATAGTCTATGTAGGTATGATTCATCTTGATTTCATAAAAACCTGTAATATTTGGATAGACTTACTAGGTTGTTTTTTTTTTGTTGCATTAGTATTGTGGCAAAAATTTCCATTCTGCAAAAGGAAAAGCAGGGAAATACAGATTACTGGGAATCAGGGAAATCTGATTACTTGGTTAATTTTTTTTAACTATTAAATTTTCCACCTGAAGGCCAAAAAGCTCCATGTTGCCTAAAAAAAGAATTTTCTTTCAGGAAATTTTCAAATTCCTTTCTCCAAGCTAGTTTCATTTTGGCTTTTAGTAAGCTTATGTGAAACTATTTTCAAAATATGACTATTTATACAAATGTACACATGCATATATACTCATATGATCTCACATATACACACACATACGTGTGTGTTTATATATAAACATACGTGTTCATTCGTACATACACTTTGAAATGGGGTTTTATTCCCAAGGCTAGTCTAGTTCATCAGCTCTTTGGATGGAAAAGAAACTAGAGCAGGACACTCTATTTTTGAGGAACCTTCCCTTTCCTCTGCTCTGAAGAAGAGCCAGCAAAAGTCAGCACTTAGGGATGAAGATTAATCACATTCCTTGTAACCTGCAATTAATGTGTTTTAGTCTCCTCTCCAAAGCTTGTGTTAAGGCCTCTCTGCCATATACATTGCATACTGAGTTCTGTGTCTGGAATGAGGATGCTTGTAGTCCTGTCCCATACCACCCTCATCCCCCTCTTGAAAATGCCATCCAGAATTTATCTGTATAGGGCTATAGTGGTTTGTGGGTTTTTCCAGGTTTTAGTCTTACAGAAATATGCAGTAAGCCTCATGCCTGCAAGTATGGACGTGGAAACATTGGAAATGTGGGAATTTTTTTTCATGTTTTCATAGACAGATTGTGTTGCTTCAGGGATGCAGTACATCTTTACCTGGTCAAAATGTAGTCCTTGGCATTTAATTGTTTGGAGAATATGATTATAAATTATGCCTATTTATGACAATGGGCATTTTTCTGTGTGCTGAAGTGACTGACAGCTTATAGAAAATATTTTTAACTTCCTGTGCTTTTAAACACTGTGTTATTCCATATGATCCACTGATAAAGAAAAATGATTTTTTGGGAAATAGTTATATGTGAAGAAATACCCTGTGAGGATACAATAATTGAGTCCATTTTCCCACTTCCAGTGCTATGAAATAATAAAATGCTAATAGATGCAAATTATGCATGCTCTTTGATGCATGCTAAAAAGGGACCATTTAAAAAACAGAAGTACCTTTAGTTAGGAATTACCAGTGGTCGCTGTGTTATTGTTTTCTGTTTATGCCTAGCTTCAGCCATAATGTTCATTTTCATTTTAGGGGATTGGGCATCTGTCTATTAACTGACAGGCTAAGCAAATAGGAGTTCCTGATGGGTTAAAAAAAATAAATCCTTGAATTCAAAATAAATTCCACAAGGAAATCTTGGAAAGAGAAAACAAACATTGCCCCCAATAGGACAGTCACTGTGACTTGAAGAAAAGAAAATTGAAATACATGAAAAATCAATGAGGTAATAATTAAATTGTGAAGCCCACAGTACAGTGGCCAAAGCTCAGCATGCATTTGTTAATGTATACTGGAAACTGAGGTGATCAGCAGCTAAAGGAGAGCGAAGAATGTCTGTCATCTTGAAGCTAATTTCACGATCAGACTCTTTAAAAACACATACCTCCTACTGTATACAGGGATATTTATAGGAGGTTAAAGATACAAATTAAAGTCCAGGAGACTATACATTCCTGATTACCCAGCATTCTTAAATCAGCCCCTTCTTCATTCTCACACCTGGGCCTCAGCTGCAGCATAGCTGTCATTTATGCTATCCATGGCACAGGATTGATGACAGTCATTCGCTGATGAAGCTGTATACATCATTTCTGTCCAGGCTGCACTGGCCAGATGGACCCTGACCATCCATCGCCTGTCAGGGACGCATCTGTTCACACTCCTGCTAGGGGTACTAACAAGTCACTGGCTTTCCAAAAGGACAGTGTCAGCTGGATAGGGCACAACATAAAAACTGTTGTTGTTGTTGTTGTTGTTCTTATATTTTTCATACAGATTCTACAGCAGCTATAAAAAAAATTAATAATGCTGATTTCCACTAACATGTACATTAAAGAAGCTACGGAAATCCTTAATGCAGTTGTTAATTTTTTCTGAATTAAAAATATAGATCTAGGAAAATATTTCTGGTATATGTTTGTTTCTTCAGATAGACAGACTGCTAGGCTAAGAATTTGTTAGACATGACTACACAGTGATCTATTGTTTCTCTTGAAAACCGAAAATATATGCAAAATTCTTTATATATCTAGTACTGTCCATGAATATTCTTCATGTGGAATGCCTTTGGTATGGATTAAACTTTCTGTCTCACTGAAACGAAGGAGCAGTGAAGAAATATTTTACAGTTCAATCTGCAGTGTAACCCTAGCAATCAGTATGATGAAAACAAGCTCCTGAAATGATTGTTTTCAGCAATGGACCTTATGCACCCACACAAAACTGGCTTTTGCTGTAGATACAGAAAAAGTAAGACTGTTATTTTAGGGGAAAAGCTGCAGAGACATTCACAATTCAGATCTGTTCTCATCCCTCCACTATATTAAGGCTAATATGTCCATGACTATATAGAATCACATATTATGCCTGTTTTCATAACTCAGGAAAAAAACCTATTTTCCTATATGAGAACTTGCTTGGGAGTGTTTTGAGGAATGCTCTTTCAGTAAGAGTAAGAGAGCTGTATGGGATCAGCTCTCCAAAATGATGTTGAAGGGCAGAAAAACACACTGTGTCCTGAACAGCAGACAATAATAAGAACAACTCTGCCACAAAAGGCAGGTTCTCCCACTTCCCTGACATCCCCATCTGTCTAGGGAGGAACTCCTTTCTTTGGTGACTGAGGAAAATTGTTCAACATCCATTAGATATCCAATTTTATCCTTTTTATTTGATATCCTTGATTCAAGTGTGCCAGTATCTTTTGCTTGCTTTTTAATGTACTTAAGAGTATTTGAAGGAAATATTAAATTTCATGTGCATTTATGGGTTAAATAGTGGGTTAAGCAAAAGATGTTATTACTGAAGGAGAATGAGAAGAATTGTGAAGTACAGGTTCTTCTACAGGTGATGCTTTAGTATTGGCTATTGTGGATTAAGAATACTTCACCACTTTCACAAGCAGGCCTCTTCTGAGACCCTGCTTTGAGTAATACAGCATTTGATGACTGCTGAGCAGCTCACAGGCTCTACTCATGAGTTTGGGCAGTTATTCACAATGAAAGAAGCTGAGGAGCTAAGAAAACCTGAGTGTTTCAATATCCCTTCAATATCCTTTATTTAGGAGTAAGGGTTTCTATTCGATATTTATTTCTCTTTTATTTGTCTCTTATAGCCCACCTCCACTCCCATATAAACAGAGTGAAGCCTAAACCTTCTCCATATAAGATGAAAGTTAAAAGCATGTGGCATTGTGTCTAGTTAGTACTCTGTGCTATCCTTTGAGAAAACAAGAATGAACAGCTATTTATCCCTTGAAGTACTACATACATTTTTACTTAGTAGCCAAAAGGACTATCAATATTATCAGTTTTATTAGTTATCAGCAAAATGCCTAAGGCATCTTCAGTATTTTTTGTTTTATCTTGTTTTGTTTAAATTTTTTTCATCTGGAGATGCTGGATATGGTATGTTACCTTTTCATGTTAAGATGCATTCCTCCATAAGTGAAACTAAAAAAGCAAAAGGATTATTTGAAAGTTGAATACACTGCTTTGAATTATATTTCAGTGATATTTCTATTATTTAATGAAAAGACTAATAAATTGTACCATATTTTGAATTTAAAACAGGTATTTTTATAGTGATCTTGTTTTGTCTAAGGAAACTAATTATGTATGTGGCAAAGGAAATTATAGATGGTGAATTGTCTTTGATGAGTACCCATAAGAGGGAATCTGACTTCACAGTAGGGTCAAATTAACCACTCTCTGTTTCTAAAACAGTGCTGGATGGGCTATAGATCTAGCATGTTCAATGTATCTGGTACAGGTCTTGCATACAGGAACTACACAGCTTAAAGAAGGGTTGAGCAGAGCAAGGACTGTAGATGATAGCCTAAGATAAACAAAAGCCATCAAAACAAAACCAGGCATAAACCTTCAGCAGTTCTGGAGTATAAAAGGACAATATTTGGAAGCTGGCCTTGCTCTATGGTGGCATGGGAGTCTCTGATACACTGCAGTTCTGTACTTTGTTTTCTGAAATATCCTCAGCTACTGCAAGATCACACATAAGAGATGATACTATTATGAAATTCACAATGCTTGCAAAGCAGGTATTGATATTTAATCTGTTTCTCTTTGAAAACTGATACTGTGACAAATGATCTGAGGTCTAGATTTTTTTTTTTTTTACATTTCTTATACATGTGCTGAAGGAATTTTTTGAGTTTGGGTAGCAGACTCAATATACTCCTTGTTTGGTGATCACTGGCAGCATAACATGAACTGCAATCTTACTGAAACTGTAAAGTTTCTCCCTTAGAATAAGCTTATGACCTTGTAAATTTTAGAGCCACAAAAGGAGTTCTCCTCAAAAATTTTTGGGTGCTAAGAAAGTGCAAAAGGAGCCAAGGCTGTTTGAGTGACCTCATGTAGCTCTGGGACAAGTGAATTGACTATTGATGGGGGAAGGGGCATTCTAAATGAAATATTTTGTTTCCATAGGTTTTTGGTTTGGATATTCCATATTTTTCTCTTTACAAGATTACTATTTCATACATTTAGAATAATATTTCAATACTGCAAAACAATAAACTTTTTTTCTTTATATATATAAAATATCACTGGGTATTTCCCCTTTCCATTGCATTTTATAAGAAAAACAAATTTGTCAGACTTGAACTTTCCTCTTCAGATGGAAATATCCTTGTGTAACTCAGTAGAATAACTGAATAGTAATGTACTTCACACTAAACAGAACTTCACTAATGCTATGGTAACATGCTATTCTTGTTGAGGTTTCCACTCAGCAGTATTTATTGCCGAGTTCTGAAAAGCTTTAATTGTTGAGGATAATCTGTGCCAAGTAAAGAAGATTATTATAATTAAGAAGAAAACAGTATAAAAAAGGAAACTTATAAACATGCTTGATTAAAGTATGCTTTTATATATTGTAAAATAGAACATAGATTTAAAAATCAATATTGTTTATAATAGAGTATATGTAATTAAATAGTAATATATAAATAATTATATATGGTATATAAATACTTAAAGTAGTTACTTAAAAGAACAGCTCACAAGCACATCTGCAAACAAATAATAATGGAAACTGCTTTGATAGGCCCCTTTGAGAAATTTTATTGCAGGACAAGTGTTTTAATGTACAGCCTGAAATGAGTGACACACAGGAGTTAAAGGAAGTGTGCTCATGCGGAAGAAAAGCAGTGGGTGTAATGGCATTGATTTGTAAGGCTAAGAGAAAAAGGAGAGAAACACACATCAGTTCTTTCATGACAATAAAATAATTCCTAGTAATATCTTATATTGACAATGCTATCATATATATATGTAAGTACTGACATCACACCTTGTGGAACTGACTGTAGGAGAAACA
Source organism: Heliangelus exortis (assembly GCF_036169615.1). NCBI lineage: Eukaryota > Metazoa > Chordata > Aves > Apodiformes > Trochilidae > Heliangelus > Heliangelus exortis. The sequence continues at coordinate 29,548,540 of NC_092427.1, forward strand.
ATTAAGAAGGGTTTTCACTCTTAATTCAATTTATCTTATACAATAAAAGAAGAATAAATTCTACAGCTAAATTCACACTTACGTCCAATATCCAAGAAATAAAAGCAAAGTCTTGGCCATATTTCAAATTCCTGCTTGATTATATGTCCATCAAAGAGCTGTTCCTACACCATGTGTAAGAGCCTATGTGTTGCATTTTAACATCAGAAAGGCAGAATACCATGTGGAGCATGTACCCACCGAGCCACATAGAAGATCCACAGGAAACAGAAGGGCACATGTGTGAAAGCAAAAAAGATCAAAACGGGGTCTCAAATACCATATATCTTCATTTTGAAGCCCCTATCAATTAGTAACAGACCATTTTTTATCAGCCACAGTTTTACCATGCAAGCTACAAAGCTCCAGCTGCTGAATTCTCATATAGAGAATGATTTTTTTAGTAGATTTACCTTGGGTAATGACAATTTTGTAATATTTCTGGAAATGCTGACATTTCATTCCAGGATTAGACACTGAAGTCAAGGTTATGATTTTCTCACAGTGGAAACTGGGTTAGGTTTGGTCATTATTTTCATGAGACCTTGTCAAGAATAACCCAGATTGCTCATTGGTGGTAGTCTTAGTGGGTGGCATCCTACCTTCAGAAGCAGAATTAAAAAAGCCCAACATCACATCAGCAGTTCTGTTGGCTTCCAAATACAATTTAATTTTGAAATTTGGAGAAGCAGAGATCCTGCCCAAATAGGATGTTAACCGGAGCCAAAAGAAATTAGTTAATGTTGCATATTTATGGGGTAATTATATATCTCTGAACTTCCTTAAAAGTAAACTGTAATCTGTAGTCTATGCAGCAGGGTCAGGCAGTGTTTGACATTTCATTTGAAGGTCATTACTAAGTGCTATCTAAGCTGCAGTGTGAGGTATCAGTTACTGGTTTCAGTTCCCAGGGACTAGTAGTCTTTTTACTTAGAAACCTGTAAGGGTGAATGATCAGTTTTTTAAAAAAAGGTGAAATTAGAGAGTGAGTCTTAATTTCTTTTTTCTTTTTTTTTTTTTTTTTTTTTTTTTTTTTTTTTTTTTTTGTGTTAGAAGAAAACTGACCTTTTGTTCTTTGTTTTAGTGTCATGTCTCAAACATAATTCCTGAGTGCTAAGAGTAGGATAAAAAGTCACAGCAATATAAGAATCATTTAAGTTGAGGGGATAAGAATTGAGGGGACCAGTCTTGGCGGGCACTGAAATTCACATTCCAAAGAGCCCTTCCAATATTTGATAGGGTATCTAAGGTTGAGGATGTATACTGAAATCTGGAGGGCAGAGCTGTATTTGACTCAGTTTGAAGAATCTGGTGCCTTTTTACAGTGTGGTAATAACAGTTTGAGCCAGTGCGTAACAACTGAATAATGATACTGCTTCTGTATGTGCCAAAAATGTAGGATTTGACCTTACTATCAGACCAGGTTTGAACTATTTCAGGATACTTTCTTGGATGGAAGAAGGCATTGTGTCAGACTAGATTTAAATCCTTGTAGAGTTGTGCTCATATAAAACCATGATGAGGAATTCAGTCCCATGAACTTTCTTCACTGTATGTGACTGAATGAAATGCTATGTGAGGGGACTCAGGTAGAGTGGCTCCTCTTGCACATTTCCAGTCTACCATTTGTGTCACAAAGAGCAGCTTAAGCTGTATGGAGATGCGTTGTTGCTGCATATGCAGTTACTTATTAAGTAAGTATTAACTTATTAACTTACTAAGTCTTAATCCAATAGTATAAAATTGGAAGCTAAAAATTAGAGTGTCCAGCCTTCCTGGACCTCTTTGACCTTCAAGGGACTCTCTTAACCAGTGTCCTGTGCATAGTTCTGTTCCATCTCTTGCCAGCAGGACTGGTGCCACATAAACATCCCTGTGATCAAAGAAACCAAAATTCAACCAGTAGCACCAGCCTCTGAGCCACACTTCGATCAGTTGTGTTCTCCTGTTCTTTTCAGCATTCCCTGCTACAGAAGGAATCAACTAAAACATCACCTGTACTCCCTATCCCTCCAGCATTCATCCCAGTGCCCTGAAGTCCCTCTTTATCGCTGTAGGACTTCTCTTGGCAATCTCATCAGTTTTCACCTGCACTTCCAGTAGTGGGGTAGTAATCAGAGGGGTCATACCATACCCAGGAGTTTCCTGGTTACAGCTCTGAGAGCAGATTTCCCTGTGGCATGGGTCTGGCCAGCATATCCAACCCTCCATTCCCCTGAGTTGGAAATCTCCTATGATAATTAGCCTCATTTTATTTTTAATAGAAGTAGTACTAAGGTGTGGGGCTGGCTGACTGTGTCCTCAGCTCCATGGACAGACCTTTTTTCTATGTCTTCATTTGCCTTATTTTCCATTTCCAGTGCCCATATCTGTCTGGTAGGGGCACAATGCGTTTATATACACACAGAGACATATTGGCCTGAAGAAAACTAGATCAATTTAGGTACTGTCTTTTTAATGCCACACATCTGAATTATATTCAGCATATAAGATACCAAATTTTTTGTTTTCAGAAAAAAAAAAAATACATGTAGGTGTATACTATTTCAAGTATATGCAAACCTGCTCTGTTACCATATCATTATTATGATTTCAGTCTTATTTTAGCCTCACTTCTTTTTAAGCATGTATTCAAGGATATCAAAATGCCATGATTTGTACCTTTAACTCAGAATAGCAACATACATAAGTTCTATTAAAAAATATATATTGCTTCTGATCATGACCTGAGTGAAGAGAGACTGGATGAATGACTCCATGCCCCTGGTGAGCATGAATAGTTCTCAACAAGCTGAGCAAATGAAGGGGCTTAGTTTGCTGACTTGAGAGGGCTGTTTTGAGGCTTGTATGTTTTGTGTTCCAAGACTAGCTATCCTCAGGCTGTTATAATTATTAAGAAATTGCTACCTATAGGTCCAGGGGCAGTTTTTTAATACAGTGAATGTAGAGTCACCTATTTGACCTTGGCTCCTCTCCTTCAAACTACAAATATAAACAGTCAAGACTGCCACACAGGAGATTTTTTTCATTCTTTATGAAACAAAATTTGATATGGATTCCTCTCTCTTGAAAGTAATCAAGTAATTAAAATTGAGACAACTAGGGAAAGGCCTGCCTGGTGAGCTGATGCTTCATGAAAAGCAAATAACTTCGCAAACTTAGCAATGTAATTAAAGACAAGACAGAATACTTCAAGAAAAAAACTAGCTCTTAAAGGTTTTTGTTTTACACAGTCTTTCCCTCATTATGACATTGACCTGGCTGTAGGTAACAATAATGATTTGGATTTTTTTTTTTTTTTTTTTTTACATGACTCATATCTACAAGTATTTCCAGGCATAAAATACCTTTCCCTTATCCTCAAAATAACTTGTAAACTGACAACTCTTGACCTGTGAGGGAGGGAAATATTATTGTGCCTATCTCAAATGTGAGTAAATTCCAAGTATTACTAAGTCTAATGGCTTAAGGTTTGTGGGTAAAGGATGTGGTTATTTACAGAGTCCTGCTACAAACTGCCTGCTGATGCATTTTGCTCAATGTGATCATAGCGCTTTAGAGCAGTATGGTTAACTAAAGATCAGTCCTTGTAAAATAAGAGTTAAAATATAGGTTTCTTCTGAGACAATAAAGGAGAAGAACATTTATGATCAATACCAGTCAACAAGTGTTAAGAAATAATAGTCTGTCAAACAATCCTGATTACATTATTTGTGTTGATTAGAAATCAGTATTTTCCACAGCTGTACTTCTTGTGCACTGAGAGTCACTTGACTTGGTACTCCATGGCACTCTGATTAAAAACCAGCTTCTATACTGTCATCTGGCAACTGGAACATAACCTACTTTAACAGGGAATATTTTTTTTAGCAGAATTTTGCAGGATTTTATCCAAATCCTCTTA
>NC_092427.1:29762482-29842482 GCF_036169615.1 Heliangelus exortis
AGTCAAGATAGACTGGTTTGTTGAAATGAAAACCTGAATGGCTGATAAAACATACTTTTAATTTTTTTTCTTTGTTATAGGAATTTGTTTCCTCATTTCTATTTTATTTTTCATCTATTTGATTCATTTATACAAATTCAATACAAAATACCTAACAGTGAGGTTTTTACTTAAAGCCTTGAGAGGTGCCATATTTTGTTATCTTCTTTTTATATGGATATTACCTGTTCTTCTAACAATTTAACAAGGCATTTAATTAAATCACTGTAGTGCAATTAATGTAGATGGAAACAAATTTTCAGTGAACATAGAAACACTGAGTTTAGAAAAGACAGTTTAAAAGTATTCATAATTCGATGATATTTACCTTGATTCAAATGCCATTATATCTTTTTCCAGTAGTTTTTATGGTTTTAAAAAAGTTGAGTCTCTTTTCTCCTTTTTAGCCTGTTTTCAGAATTTGAAAAACGGAGATACAAAGGGAGCTGTGGCAGCTGAATTCTCTTTCATGTGTGTCCAGTTCAGGTGAAGCCCAGCATAATGTACTGTAATGTCTCTTCAGTTCTCTGATACAATGACCTGTGCATCCTCTAAATCCCCCACAGAATGCACAGACACAGACTGATTGAGGTGAGTATGGACTTAAGTATATATTGTTCTTTGTAGCTCTGAGGAATTGGCACTTGTGCCAAATGTGAGATGATGTGGATTGTAATCTATTGAGATGTTGAGTTCAGTCTGGGCCCAGGTATACACTGTAAGAATAACTAAAGATTTGTCTGGAGTAAGTATTAGGGTTAGTTTTTGTTGGGTTTTTTTCCTCTCTTTCTCAAAACTAAACAAAATAACTTTTTCACAGTTTCTGTGCAGTTCCACTAATGAGAATAATCATGAAAGCACCTTTGTGGTAAGTGTCTTGCAATAGGCTGGGCTAACACAGCCCCAGAAATCCCAGCCTCTTGCTCAGGGGTATTTGTGCAGCCATGAAGAGAAACTGAGAACACATGGGAACCATGGGTTTTATCCTTCTTGATGGTAGAGATTTTATTTTTTTATTTATTCTGTGACTATAACTAAGATTTTACAGCTTTGGGGGATCTCTGGTTAAATCTGGATGACTTCTGATTCTGATCTGATTAAAGAAAACAGAACTGAGGTTGGTGAAGCAGAGGTGGCAAAGAGGAATATTGAGCGTAAATGTTCCCGAGTCATAGCTCATAACTATTTCACAAGATCACCCTTCTTGCATAATTGGATGATAAGATTTTATTTTCTGTTGCCATAATAGAAAAGGACTAGGGCAGCAGTTTATCTTATAGGTCTTAGTGACAAAGGAGTATTTTAAATGCTAAGTCTTTTGTTCTGTAATGAATAAGAAACAAGAGGTCTAAGCTTTCAACAGAGGAGGTAGGCCCAGCAATTAAACAGCATTTTTAATAATCCCCCAACCTTTCTATTGGAATCAAAAGCTTGATTCTGATCCTAAACTAACATAATTGTGTTGTGAGTGCACTCCTCTCTCTGGTTCTCTACCTGGTGTACAAAATTCCCCTTGCTCCCCTCCTCTTTGTGCTCCTAAGGAGCTCACCAGTGTCTTTACTGCAGTCATCAAGCTCCTTAGTGTAAAATACACCAGTTAACAAGCCTAGCAGATTTTTCCTACCAGCACCCTTTGTCAGTAACTCTGATTCTGGCCACTCGGCTTCATCGCCCCCCAGTACCTGGGCCCCCCGATGGTGGCTGTGCTCAGCTGGGGCTCCTGGGAAACAACTCCCAGGAAAACCCTTCTCCTGTTTTCCCCAGGGTCTGTAGACCTCGGGAGTCTGATATACATGTTGCTTTTCTGCCTTCAAGACAATAGCCATAAATAAGTAACCACGGGCATATATATCAGGATCTTAAATGGCTAAACAAACAATATTATCTCAGCAATGCTGTCAGCCAATAAAATAAAGGATAGTATTTGAAAATGTGGCTCTTAGAAAAGTTTTATGAGAGGAAAAATGTTTGTGATTATAAAGGCTCAAAGAGGCATTTTCACTTGTGAATAACATAAAATAAATTTAATGGGATTCTTTATACCTACCAAAATTTACTAAGTAATAGAAACCCACAGTTTTGAACATTTAGAGCATAATTTTTCTTTTAAAAATTCAGAAGAAAAGGTTATATATAAAAGGATATATATATCTTTGAGTTTCTATTCAAAACAATTTCTTAAAATATTTTCAAATACAACACTTCCAATTCTGAACTACTTAGTTGGAGTTGTCCTGTAATCTAAATGTCTAGGCAGTATTTTTTCCCTTCAGCACTTAAAATTGAAAACCTAAGAGCACTGGTATCTGCACACTAACCCAGAAAATATTGCTTGTTGCTGTTTGGGTTAACAGGAACAAAACATCCAGAATGTTTTACTCTAATTGGCTGATTTTGTGCTAACACATGTTTCTAAAATGTCTTACCAAAATGCTTAAATCCATTTCAACAAATCTGTTTGAACTCTGTGTTCCTGCTACAGGCAGAGTAAAGTCTATTGGTTTTACGTTTGACTCGCAACTTCCTGCGAGAGAGATTTCAGATTAATCAAGGAAGAGCCCTTCATGCAAACACCATCTGCTCCAGGACTCATCTTGAAGGAGGGAGAGAAGCCTCTTTGCTAAGACAAACAACTGAAGTGGAGAATCCACCCAAGAAGGCTGAGGTAAAGAGCCAGTGCTCATAGCTGGGCCTATAATAGTCCATCTTCTGCAGTTGTGTCTGTACCCCAGTGTGCCCCTCTTGATGGGGAAAAGTTCCTGGTTTCTCGAACAGCTAGGACTTTTCTTCCCAGGGAATGAGTGGATTTGTTTGCATACATTTAGAACATTCTAAGTGTTCATGGGATGTGAGGTAACACAGGATTTTAAGAAGCATGTGCTTCATTCAGTGCCCAAAATTAAAACTACTCACCTTGTATAACTCTCAGCTCACTGTCTTGGCCTTTGGGGGTAGCTGTAAACAGAGCTAGAGAAACCTGAGAGTGATTTGTTTCATAAAGCCTATGGCATCTGCAAGCTAGGCAGCTTGTACAGCAATTTCTTCCTTATGTAGATATTTGAACACAGAATGAGTTCACTTTCTGTTAGAATCCAGTCAGTGACCAGTGTATTTACAGTTTCAGCTAGTGATAAGGAAGTCTGGCATCTATTAAATTTGTATCTCTCTTTACTCATGTGATTTTCACCTGGAATCTAATGAAAACATCCTTTAAAGTTTATTGTAAAGATTGAACTTTAATACAGAGATACTGAACTGGGGTTTCATGGAACAGAGCTCAAAACCTGGAGAGTAACCAAATCACCAAATGCTCACAAAATTGCCAAATATAAGTGCAGTAAAAACTATCAGTATTCAATTGAGTGAGGAAGCACAGCATTACCTAATGCAGTAAGAAACTGTTGGGAAAATACATGCCCAGTTTTTTAGCATTTGGATACAGAAAAACAATGGGGAGGGCTGAGTTTCACATGTTTTTTTTAGTGTAAGGAAAGAAATGAAAACCCAGGTCTGAGAAATCTCCTGCTGACTTTCAATTGTAGATGCATGTGGGAACAATATCTCCTTGACCAATGACCCTACCTTTCTATATTTACTAAAAGTTGATCCTGAGATATCAACACATAATCCCAATTTTGTCAAGAACAATATTTAGAGCCTACCTTTTACTCTTAAGCAGACATTAAAAATGTATGTTTCTAACACTTCTGTAACACTCAGTCAGGATGTTGTCAATGCCGTCATTTGGGGGTTTGGGTTAGTCTTGTATGAGTTGTCAATATTTCTGTTTCAAAATCTCCTTCATTAAAAGTGGTTGCAGCTATGGCAGGGGCTAGTAAGACTGGATACTAGTACAATAATGTAAGGTGACAGGTAGTCAAGTGTCAAAATAGTCCATAGACACTATTGGCTTCCATCAAAGAAGACTGATAGTGAGTTGTAGCTGTATATTCCAGCTGCCAAAAAGTACTGCTCCCCAATTAGTAAGCAAGTTGAAATCTGGTAGAAAACAAAACAATGAAACAAAACAAAAACAGAGTTTTTGGATCCTTCTTTGTTAAACTACTGCCATGTCTCTTCTTCTGCTTGCTACTAAAATACATGCTTAAAAATTACAAGCCAACAAACACGCACACCTGTACATCAAAAGCTGAGTGTATTTTGTGCTGTGAATGGGAAAATAATAAAAAAAAAATATTCTTTCTGCTACCTATCCCACTGGCCCCAAACAATCAACCATTTTCTCCTCCCTCTTCAGCAGCCTATATTGGCACTTGTGAGGGAAAACAAAGCTTGTAAAAGATTGCAAGAACACAGATATCCATCCTAAGATAACCCAACAGAGCTGCCAGCCAAGCATTCCCAGTCCAAATCAGATTACTAAATAAGATATTATTGAAAGGGTTTACAGCTACACTGAGGATAAAGTAGTGATTGAAGGAGTACAAGGTCAATATACAACTAGGAGGGGAAAATCAGAGGCAATTATAAAATGTCTAGGATATTGTAATCTTTCTTAAAATATTTATTTAAGAGAATTCTAGAAAAGGTGTCCACCTGAAGCATAAAAATCCTTACTTTTCACCTCATGAAAAGTGAGCAGAAGCAGGTCTGGAACTTTTCCAAAACTTAAAACCTGTCCTTGGTTATTCTTTCTGCAGCATTTTTAGGGGGATGTGTTGGCCAACAGAAGTCAGATGAAATAGTTGTGCATTTGTTCTCTGGTCTCTCCAGACTCTATAGCTCAGCAGTGCAAAGCATTTAAAAAATTTCCTCCAACCTGTCAAACACCCGAAACACCAAAACAACAGCCAAGGTCTGTTGCAGCAGGCATTGCCTGGGCTTTTCTGGGAAGGGTGCCCAGATCTGGCTGTCTGACGTATGCGAAGTCAGGGGGAATAGATGGAGACTTGTGAGGGAGGAGCAGGATGGGTGAAAGCAGCAAGTGGCAAAACTGACATCAGGGCTCGTCTCAAGACTACCTAGAAATAGCCCAGATGACCAGAGAAAAGCAAAGGTGGTCTCAATCTTCAATAATATTTGACACGTTGGATAAGCTACCTGGTCCAGAAGCTGTGATTTGGTCCAGAGATAGCTGAAGCTGTTGGCTGTTTCAGGTCATGTAACTGAGAGGTACTCTCTGTTTGGGGCAGTTTGAATGTTTACAGAGGATTCTTTCAAGAGACTGCTATGTTCCAAGCTTTTCACTAATTTGAAGTGCTACAACAGACTGATGTATTAGTGGACAGATAAAAATATCAACAGGTATTTCTTGTCCCAAAGACTCTATTTAGCAACAGACACTCGTTTTGCTACACAGGAAGGGAACTGTTCAATTTTAACAGCCCCTATAGTTAGTAAGCTGATTTTGTAGATGTGGTGCTTGGAAATATGGTTTATCACTGGACTTGGTAGACTTAGGTTAATGGTTGGACTCGATGTCAAAAGTTCTTTTTTCAACCAAAACGATTCTGTGATTTTGTTTCATTCCTAATACTGAAATCAGAGTAGTAGGCACCTGTGTGAGGACTTCCACAAAGACAAGGATACTATATATATTTACATATATATATGGATACATTTTCCAAATTTGACTGTATATTTTCTGTTTCTTTTGTAAAACTAATCATTTTACTACTATGACCTTACTCTTGTTCTTATACTAACACTTCCTGAGAAACTTGGTATTTGGACCTCCAAATTACTGATATGTAATGTGTGTTGAAGACACTTTTTCAGTACCTTTGAATAGAAAAATAGAGGCCAGCTAATCATTTTAACTCTCATCCTGGAGTATACTGTTGGCTCATAACTATAGCTCCTAAGTTGTCCGTAGTGCTACAATTCAGAAACATGCTCTATATTTTTACTTAGGTTTCCTGATCGTGAGGTAAAATGAGGACCATTGTGCAGCTTGGAAATTAGTGACTCTTTTCAATAATAGTAAAACCATTCATCACTATACAAACATATTTATGAACATTACACTTAAAATTTTCTGGTGAATTGAAGCACAGTTGTATGACAGTGCACACATCATTAGATAAGAGAAGAACTGAAGTAAGCAAAACCTGTTTAGATTCTTAGGATGACCTCTGCATAAATCTAGCACTGCCATAAAACTCTCTAGCCTTCCTAGCCTTAGAAGATAGGTGTTGTTGGGAAGGTGCCTCAGATGTAGGCCTCTGAAACAGCTCCCTTGCTGTCAGTCACTCAGACTTCCTGTGTGACTGGTCTGTTGGCAATTGAATTGAAAATAGGGAAGATGAGATGCAAGTTGCTGGTTTTACAAATGAAGAATGAAATTGGATGCATTTTGCCCACTTTGCAATCAGCCATTATGTATATGTTTAGACTGAAAACTAATCTGATAGATTTCAGATCCAATCATATTAATGAAGTAGCAGAATTACTTGTGTGATTCTGTACTACAGTCAATTTAGTAAATAGATATGAAGGAGAATAAAATACATAGATTTTTATAATACTCTTATGATTCTGCAGAAATTAAACCAGTAAAAAATGTAGATTGAACTTTGTTTTAATTGGTTTATGTTTAAAGATTCTTTGATCAGCGATAACAGTAATATATATTAACATGTTGCATTTTAAAGTGACGCTGCCTTTCATTAATCAAGTGTCTGTATGGTTGATTAATTTGAACAAGGTTTAAATTGCTATGAAAATTTATCATTCATAGCCATGATCTCCATTTACATATATGTTAATTATTGTAAATGTAATCTTTTTCTGAATCCTCTGGGCTGCATACTAAAAAGACACAGTGATCACAGTGAGTGACTACTTTTCTATTACAAAGTGAACTCTTACCAGTATTCAGTAAAGTCTGCTTCAGTTGTCAAAGATAGACTCAAAACATTAAAACGTTTTATGCTTAAGGCAAGTTCAAATACTGTAGATGCTATTTCCTTTTCAAATTATTTCTTTATTCAATGGCTAGAATGTTTAAGAAAATGAAACTAAGCACTACCAACCATTATAAAATTAAGTTCCGTCACTATGGGCTGAAAGAAATTTTTTCTATCCTACTTAGAGGATTTCTTCATGCTAGCTACATTATTAATAATCATGAGAGGGTTTTTTCCATATGTCTTCTGAGAAGAGTGACTTGAAGAAGTTACTAAGTCAAAAGAACCCTTTGTAGTACAATTAGAATGAGTTAAATTGCGTAAGACAGACATCACCAAGGTTTATAGCCTTTCAACATGACATAGGAAAAAAAACCTCTTTACAGTGACTGTAAAATAGCCCTGTTAGACCTCCTAACACACACCACACTGATGCATGTTTTTGATGCAAATAAACAGACTTGCTAGGCTTTCTTCAAACTCTCCAGCTCAAGGAGATGACAGTCATGTGTCTAAAACTTACTACATTTGATGTAGTCAGGAATTTTATCAAGGTTTAAAGAGAGAGGATGTTTCACAGAACATTTCCCATAATGTAACAGAGAGAAAATGCATTGGCAGGAAATGGATTTCAGATATGAAGCATAAAATATCTCTCTTTCAACAAACAACTATTACAGCTTTTATTAAAAATGAGTATCAATAGAAACTAATTAATGTCCATTAAATTACACTCTGGTCCTCGCGTTGCTATTAATTCCTTTTCTGCATTCACAGAAACTGACATTTGTTTCCTACTTTTTGTTTATTTTCTTGAACTATTCAGGCAGATTTTATTCAGAAATGACTTTAAATAAATCAGAACTACAAGCAGATAAGTGTTAGGGCCTCCAGACTCAGTTCCAGGAGATACTGCAGCATACGCTTATATTCATCTTTGCTAAGACAGTATCTCTTCACTTATGTATCTTTAGTGCATGGCCTGGTTTCTTCTTCAGAGGGTGTTAAATTGTTCTTTACACCTTTTTTTACTTGTTTTCGAAGTGGTTTTGTAATTTTTATATCTTTTTAAATTAATCTTTTATTACATAGTTGTAAAAGGGAACATTCTTGGGTGCAAATTGAAAGATTTCTTTATTTTCATCAATTTTTATAATTTTCTGCTAAAATGGTCTGTATTTACATAATATATTCACTGCAGGACCAGCCTCATTTCTTAGTCACAACTTAATGTAATTAAAATGTCTATCTGGAAACCTTTGCAAGCATAGCACCTTTATACTACCTGACTGAGCAGTTATAAAGTTACTTAATTTGCAGTTTTCTGTTGGACAGTTTAATAATGAAAGATAGTGGTTTGGGTCCTGATTCTGTAACTGGCTACGATGAGGCACACTTGTTAAAATCATACCAATCTGTTGGCATGAGTACAGTCAGATTTTGGAATGTGTTGTTTCAGTCAACATCTGAGGGAAAATAATCCTAAACATGTATCTTTAGTAGAGTGTCATTGCAAGATCTGAATGGTTTGGGTGAATGCTGAGAAGAAAAAGGTCATCTTTTTCCCTGAAGTCAGGGTGGTTATCACGTCATCATATCTGGTGGCACAGATTGAAGTTCATATTTACCTAAATCACTTTTTTTTTTTTTCTCCCATAAATCTGAAATATGCACAGTATTCACATTGCAAAGAGATTCTGGCATTAATTGATGGAAGCTGTGTACCTTCAGTGGTACCCTGGATGTCAATATGATAACAGGAGCTATTCAGTTTGCATACATAGATGCATACATATATAAATAGCATCTGTTTTCAGAGTTAAAGTGTCGATAAAGAAATTCTATAACTTATTACCAGACAAAATTACTGCAAGGCAGGAATTGTGTCTGCAATATCTGCACATCCCTTCCTGGCAACATCAGGAAACTAATGTGAAGTTAAAAATTAAAAATAATACCAAAAAAAATGTGTTCAGTTATGATTTTTTTTATTTGAAGCTGAAACTGAATTCTGAAAAATGTTCAGGATTAATTTGAAATCTGTTGAATGTGCTCATTATGAGAAATTTAGTAAATTTTACCAGAAGAGGCATAAAGTGTTTGTTTGCAGTACAAGAATCAGGGTGCACCCAAGGAAGTTGTTAAACACAGGGTTACAACAAGCAAAACATAGAGTTTGCCTTTTTAGAAAAGACATGGTATTACAACTCACTTCTATGGAATGTAGAGGGGTGGAAAAATACAAAAGATTTAAATATTACTAGATAAATTCATAGAAGAAGAAAAATCTCATGGAAGCTTTTAGAATGGCATTTTTGCATTTTTGGTTTAAGAAACCTTTGGATGACTGTTGAGGCTAGGGTGACATGCAAAGGTTACCCATCTCCCCAGAAAGTGAATTATGTTGCTTGAAACTTTCTAAAATATAGGCCTAAAATGTTATCAGACCTGAGGAACTTCAGATCACTTGGTAGAAGTCCAGTGAATTAAGAAAATTTAAGAGGCTTACAACAGAAAGTATCAATGTTACTTGTAGTAAAGGTGGACTGTCAATTTTGCTGATGTGTATGTGCGTGTGTGTATATTTTAGGATATACACTATGTGCTTTGTTTGATAAATCTCTAGTCAAGAGAGGATATAAAAATACTTAATGTTTTAAAGAGATGCACTGTAAAAATGAGGTCTGTGTTAATTTTTGTTGAATTGATCTTGGTTTTAGTTTATAGTGGCAATGATATTGACCTACATAGTTGAACAAATAAGTCAATCTCAAAATATGTAAATGGTTTTTTTTCCTGCAAACAGAGCTATTGCAAGTATCCTGCCTAATTGCTATGTTTAATGTAAATGAGCCCAGAACACTTTAGAATTTTAAAATAGTTTGTGGACATGTGTTTCAAGCCTACTATATAATCTTGTATTAAGGACAGGGACAGTGCAAAGATAGCTGTCAACCACTTTCTGTATGTATATTGCATAGAGCATCTGTAGCAGCCTCAAAAAAATAGCCTATATATTATTCATAAAAAACACAGAACAAAATGGTCCTGTCTCAAAGAGCCTACTTTCCATGAATAGTGCAATTAATAAAAACTGTACACATCTGTGGAAGCAGGAGGATCCAATAGTAATCAGCATGACAGGTAGCAACCTCAGCCCACCCTGGCACGTGGACGTGATGCCATGGAAAAGTGAGGTTTATGAAAATATTTGCATGACAAAAGACAGGGGAGATGTATAGCGTTTCCAGACAGTTGGTACTGAACAGGAGGATAGCTTGGAAAAGAGGAGAGGTATTTGTGAGAGAAGTTGCTGTTTAAAGTTGGACTGGTAAGTTGGTAGTGGACTTGTAAAAGACTGAGCTTTAACAAAGGTGAGGGCAACACAAGCAGCCTCCTCTAGCTTTTTGTTCTCTGACACAAGCTGTTACTGGAGAGAGGAAAGAAAAAAATGTGAGGAATTAGGATCTCTGCAAAACCCTTCTTAATAAAAAAAAAAAAAAAAAAGCAAACAGAAAAGGTCAGATGTGATTCTACCACAGAAAGACAAGGTACAGTGATCAAGATGAAGTTTTACATGCATTGTTATTAAATGGGGATAAAAGACCATTTTTAAGATGCAATATGTTAAAGGAATTTGCCAGACTTCGTTGCAGCTTTAATACGAAATGTTGGTGTGAGCTGATGCCCAATTAATTGGTGTGAGTGGCAGGGTCACCCTGAGAGATCCAAGAAAACAGGTTATTTATGGGAGCAGATTAAAATTTAAGGACACATCCCACTGCAGTTCCATGCATGTTTTATACCAGTGCAGGCAGCACAGCTTCCAAAGCACTAGCCATAGCTTTCCCTGGATCCTAGATTACTGCTTCAGTTTTGGCCCAGTCCTTGATGAAACACTTGGTTGTCTGCATGCCTTTCTGTGCCCAAAAGAAGGGAAAGAAAGGAATGGCTGTCAGTGAGAGAAGTAGAGCACTGCTGGAGTCTGCAGAGGTCCTGACTTGTGACAGTGCAAATGGTTTTTGAACTATGACTGAACTAAAAGACTGAGATTTTGTTTTGAATGACTCCAAGTTTGGAGCAGGATGGTAGACCTGTGGCACTTGCACAACAGCAAAGCCTGAATTTGAGTGCCAGGGAGTTTCTCCACACAGGGAGGAATATGGAGAAGAGTGAGGTAGGGCATGCATCAAGTCCTGTGGAAACCACAAAGGAAAATGTGGAGGGACAGGAATGGAGAAGATATGTTGAAGGTGCATGAATACATGATTGGAGATGTGGAAGGAGAAGAGGGAAAGTTGTGAAATCCAAGGGACCACTAAATTTTTGAGCAGCTGTGATATACTCTATTTGTTGGATAACAAGCATGGAAAGCAAGGAAACACATTAATCCCCTCAACCTATTTCTCCTATTTTCCTGAGGCCTCCAAAAGGCCCCTTCTGAGGTACATACTTGAAAAGTACTCTGCTGAAACAGTTATTATGTTAAGAGTATATTCTTTTTAGTTTTCTCTTTTTATAATAGAATCTGATTTAGTTCATATGAGACATCGGGGCTTTTTATTAAATCTAAACACAATAAACCTAAGCAAGTAATCTATTTATGTTTCTTCTTATTAAACAGGGAAAAAAAGAAGAAATTCATGGTCTGGATTGTAGATAATCCATGTAACATTTAAAGATGCATTACTTTCAAGACCACTTATTTCTTTTAATAGAAAAGGATGCCACTGCCTGTGACTTAATCTGTATAAACATCTCCATTGTTTCTCTGTTAATGATCACTTCAAACATTCTCTTTACTAATTTGTTTTTCCAAAGAGAAAAAAATACTCAGCATCTAAAGAACAGCAGGATTACACATTTCACCCCCCTAAAGCCTAATTTCTCCTTTTGAAGGGTAATAGTCTCAGATTTCTACCATAACCTAAAAATTGGATTGCTTTGGCCTTCTACCAGACTATAAAAGAGTTATCATCAGAGTTAGGGTGCAACCATGCCATTGCCCATGCACCGGCCCTATTGAATTTGGCTGGGGGAGGGGTGCAGTTCTGCCGTGCTGAGCAGCTGCTAAATTGGACCCTCACAATAGAAATTAATCTGGTAGGCAGCCAGGAAGAACAAATATCAGGAGCTGGGTTTCTCCACAGTTACAGACCCACAATTGCACAATGCTTCACGCCCAGATCTGCTTTGCTTGCTCGATTTCTGTGTGTGTGAGAGCCTGCCCTCCAATCACTTCAGCAAGCATCTTCTGTATTTCAGCACCCTGCCTGCGTGCAAGAATGATGGAGTCAGCACGCAGAGCAGAGGCAGGCATGCATGAACACCAAAACAAAGCCAGCTTGGTCTAGTTTTAGGCCAGATCACTTTGAGAGTGTCCTTACAATAAAGACTTGTGGGCTTCCAGATTTTTATTTAGATTAGCTGCACTTACTGGCAGTAATAGGGAATTAGTTTTGTCTTCTGCTGATATTTAATTTTTCCTCATATACCCACAACTTGTCAAGAAGATCCCTGCTCCCTCCCCCAGTAATAATACAATCTCTGTACATTCGCCAACTCTACTTTACATATTTTTCTCTTCTAGGACATCTGTACTCTGCATACTTTTGCATTCTCCCCTCACCCTTTTCTTCTCAGCTGCTCCATGTTTTTATGTCTCTCAGGAGGGGTTAATTCTTTACAGCTGTGTCCTGCTTGCCAGGAGTCTCACATGTGCAAATTATTAATCTTTTCTATTGCTACAGTAACTCCCAAGGCTTTAAACACCCCCTACCTAAAACTGGCCCTTTTCCAAAAAACTTTTCATATTCCCTCACTAAAAGATAATTTGGTCCCCTGCAGGGTTTGAGCTGTTATTTAGCACAATTGCCTAAGTAGAGTTCCTTATTTCCACATAATAATTTACAAATTGGAATTTAATTTAGAAATTTAAACCCCAGAGTATTAAATTTCTCTGGCTCTTGGATAGTTGACATTTTAGTTTCATTTTCTGTGTGTTTTTTGTTTTGTTTTGTGCTGTTTTTTAGGAAAGGGTTTTTTCTGTTTTGCTTTTAAAATTCAGTTTCGAATAATGTGTGTAGTTTAGCAATTGTAATGATGATGATGTGAAACACAATTTGTAATGTCAGCTGATGTAGCTAAGCTTCCCTTCTATAAAATACAGAAGCTGATTCTTAAATACGGAATGATTTAACTGAGTAAGTACAGAGTGTCCTAAATTTCTGTTTAGTAGGATGTTTAAGTTATTAACATTTATTTAGTCCACTTTTTAATGTTTTTGTTGGCATGGGTTTTTTTTTAGGGTAGTAACTCAATGCAGGCATTCCATGGTTTATATTAACAATCTGTTATGGACATATAAATTAATATATTGGGTGATTCTCACTAGGTACAAATCTATGCAAAAATAGAAATATAGTTTTATACACACATGGCTATGCCTATAGGCATGCACACACATTGTTTTGGCCTGGAATGACTGATGAGCTGGCATTTTTTTCTGTCCTCTGACTTTCTCTTTCTGATGTGTTGTCCTGATTTCATATATATATTTCTCAGCTACTGATTGGATATCATTATGACACTTACAAGCTTCCAAATAAATAATTTATTTTGAAAGTTAGATATGTCATAATAAAGCATTAAGACACTCCAGGCAGTGCATTTCTGTTTGATTATATGCCTCCAGTGGTATATAAGGCACAGGCAGAGGATGAGTGATTTTAAACACCTGACAAGTGCAATAATCCCCAAGAACTGCATGGCCTGCAGCATCTTACTGCTGTTATGAAACAGAATTTATAAATAAAAATAAGAACAGCCAAACCTATTTATTTATTGGGCATTATGACACTGGTATGACATCACTGAGGACCAATCAGTAACCTCTGTTTACATTGACTGCTAACAGTCCCTAATATGAACAATAAACCCAAATACTTATAAGAAAATATTAAACAGTTTTGAGTTTAATGCGTGCAAAGGAAACTTAAAGGTGTGTTGGCTGCTATTCAGACACATGAGCTGTTTAATATATACAGAAAGTCTCCCTGTAGGCCAATTAAAAAAACCCTTCCAAACAATGTTTACTATTAATTCACATAGTATTCATAACTCGAGTGAGTTAAATTTTAACATCTCAGATAAGAGCTCTGTAAGGAGGAGAAAAAGATTTCATTAGAACAGTAACCAGATATGAATTGTGGTTTTTCCTGTGAAGAAAAATTTAAACAATCATTTTTAATGGCAAAAAGGTTATGGGAGATGTAAGAATGCTGCTTGTAGATTATTTTCTCATTAGGAGTAAAAATTCCTGGATAAAGAAGTCTAGCTCTGAAAACTATAATATGTATAACTCGTAAAACTGTAGCTGTAAGAATGTGCTGCAGTATGTAGTGTATCATCAAAGCTGTAGTTAAATATTGTGGTAAAGAACAGATATAAGAAAGTAGGTTTTTTTCTTGTGCATATATAAAAATAGAACTTCAGAAATGTCATGGCTAACATATTTAGCTGCTGGACACTGGATCTTCCCTGTGATTCACAACCAGAGTTTCAGCATAACCAAGAGCTCTTGCACAAGCTGTAGTGACATGCCTCTGACTCTGTGGTAGGTAAAATATCTTTGAGTAAAATGGATTACCCTTAAAAAGAATGTGGTGTGGCAGTGATAGGAGTAAGGGTATGGAAAAGGTTCTGTGCTCCCGTGCTGAAAATAACATCTACCAAAGAAAGAGAAATCAAGTGTGCAACTGATAACTGCTGGAGGAGGAATTTTTCAGATGGACTGTAATTCACATCATCCCAGATGGATGAGGTTGGCAGATCTTTGGAGACTGCCTAGTCCATTCATCTGCTCAATAGGGGACACCTGAATTAGCTTGCCAGGAGTCACACCCAGTTGTGCTTTGAGCATCTTTAATGATGCCACATCCTCTCTGGACAATCTTCTCGGTTGTTTCACCACTCTTCAAAAAGTGTTTTCCTACATCTAGATGGAATTTCCTTTCTTACAGTTGGTGTCTGTTGTTTCTTGTCATTTCACCAAATACCAATGCAAAAAGATGCAAATGCTACTTACTCCCCACACCAGGTGTTTATACACATTGATAAGACACCCTTCCAAGCTTTCTCTTCTCCGGGCTGAACACCCTGAGCTTTCTCAGCCTCTCTGCATGTGAAAGATGCTCAAGTGCCTTAGTCATCTTCTTGTCTCTTTGCTATAATTACTTCATAACGTCCATATCTTTCTTGTACTGGGAAAATTAAGACTGGAATTGGCACTCCAGATATTTCTCACCAGGGCTGAGTAGAGGTGGAGGATCTCCTTGCACAACCTGATGGCAGTTCCTAATGCAGTGCAGCATTGGTGGCCTTCAATGTTGCTGAGGAGGATTTTTGCCTTATATTCTACTTGTTGACCAACAGGTTTCTGGTATTATTTGTTTCCTCACCTTACTTGGATCAAGGGGAGACTGATCTTTTCTGTTCCCTCAATTCTTCTTCTTCTATTTTAAGCATAGGAGTGATACTTGCTTTCTTTGAGTCCTCAGGAACACAGTTACCTTTCAATGTAATAGAGTGGCCTTTCAATGATGTTGGCCAGGCCCTTCAGCAGTTGTGGATGCATCCCACCAGTGCCCATAGACCTTTATCTGCTCAGAGGTATGCTTTTGCTTTTGATTTGGGTGGATCCCACCTATTCCTCTCAGTCAGTCCTCCAAGAGGGTCCCATGGTTGTAAAAGCCACAGCCAGCTTCAGTGATACAACCAGTTGTTGAAGCACAGGATCCCTCCTCTTCTCAAGTCTGTTTTCCACACAGGCAGGACTGAGGAGAAAACCCTCCAGACCCCCATGCCCCTGACCCTCACCCTTAGAGCCATGTACATACTCAAGATAGCAGCAGCAAGAAACCTAAGATGCTGAAGAAAAAAAAGGCCATATATTAGTTATGATCTTGGAATGTGGATTCCTATTTCTGTAAGTTAGATTCAGTACAATTAACAGAAGAGCCAGGCTGAGGCACCATGTGCATACACACCTTCTGGAACCGCCACTGTTGTCCTGGAGAGTACTTTGGAAAGGATCCATCTATCCAGAGCTTAATAACAGTATTTTGTGCTTGCAAAGCAAATGGTTCTCAGTTGCATGTTGTGCAACACATGTGACAGGAGATATACAGGCATAGAGATATGGGCTTGAATAATATGTCTGCATGATTTGGTTACAATTTAAGACCTTATAATATAATGTCTTATGTCATCTCCTGCCTTCAAGATCAAATGTTGCTTTTTCTAAAATTTCTGATTAACCACGAAGATTTACCTAGAAATTATTTGTGTTGGTATACAACACTAAATTAATTCAAATAGGACACTAGTGCTTCCTGCAACCTAACAGCACAAGAACTGCCATACCAGAGCAGACCAGAGGTCGTGATAGCCTGGTATTCCTTGCTCAAAAAATAGCCAGCATCAGGTGCTTCAGAGGCAAGTGCAGTACCTCTCTAAGGAGTATAACAGTAGTTTTGCCATGAGGAAAGAAAACTGCCTGACTCTGTCATTTCTAGCATTTGTTTTGTACTATTAAATATTGAGAGTGTGCATGGTCTTGGGATTATTTTATGACAACATTTTATGTAGTGAAAAATTATCAGAGAATTTTTCCTATTGACATAAATAATTTTACTTTTTAGCCTGGAGAACCATTCTTCTCTTCAGGCTTTGCAGCTGTGAGTTCCTCTGGAGAATTTTATCTTCCATTAAAAAAATATTATTGATTCTTAAAGGTCTCTAAAATCTACTGTAAGAACATCTTTGCTCCATGCATGTGCTGTAATTCAAAATGGAAACAAAATAAAATTCAAAGATTACAGAGCATATTTCTATCACTTTGCTTTGTAACAATTGATAGAATAACAGATTTTTTTTTTTTTTTAAAAAAAACAAACCTATCCAGATAGCACAGAGGTGTTCAGATAATCTTCTTCCCATGGAAATTTTGTATTTTGTGTAAAGTTTTGTACTGTTTAGAGCCTGGTTCAATAGCGGTTGATTGGCAAAGTTGAGATATTTAATTTATCTTTCCATAATACTGAATCATCATCTGACTTTAAAATTGAAGTGGGTAGAAGGCTTTTTGTATTATTTTACCCAGCTCAGCACTGGAGTTCCAATGTCTGATGGAGATGATCCTACATATAACTCGCAGGGCTGTTTTAGCATGCATATGTTACTGTTGTCCTTTTAAGTTATATGAGTGTCCTCCCCACATATACACCTGTGTGCAAGCACACCTTTTTTTCAGCCCATATCATCCTATTAATAGCTTCACATGCTACATTCTTTGCAATAAAGAGTGGGCAACAAGGACAGTATGCTGGAAAGCTTTTCTGCTTGGAGAAGAAAGTCAATCACTCCTGCAGTGTACCCGTTCAGTGCTGTGAAATAATCCCTGGCTCTTGTTTTACCCTTCCCTTGGGGTACCTGCTCTGCTGGATGACCCCATCGTGCTCAGTGCATTGAGATTTTGAAACTAGCTGCTAACTACTGTGGATGCATTTCCTGACCTTACTGGTGGGAATTGAACCAAAGTCTCTCAAGTGCTGTAGGATCTAATTAATATGCATCTTATTCCAGGAAAGGCTCATTACTTTATAGATATTTATATAAGGGGTATGTCTGCTATAGTGGTTAATAACTATGAATAAAGTTTCATTTTTGATAGAGGAATAAAGCTTTTGTTTAGATATGGATTTTTAGTTTTATTAAAAAAATTAGAAAGTATGATTATGATAATTGGGTGAGAGTTCCAAGTGGTCACACGTTTGTACTCTTGCTTTGAGCACTAGCTGGAATCCCTTCTCCTCCTTAACCTAAATATTAAAGAGGAGCAGGCAGGAACTAATTTAGGAATTAATTCAAAGCAGAAGCAAAGGATCCAGATAAAGCTTCTGCTAGATACAGAAAACTTCTGGTGTATGGTTGGCAAGATTCTGAAGTAACAAGTGAAAACCAAGTCCTGTAATTTTTAAACTGAGGAAAGTTTTACTCCAGTCACAAAGACTAATTGTTAATCTGGACTCCCCTGCCTGCTGGGAGGTGTGAATGTTTAGTTCTTTATACCCTTTAAAAAAATGGGCTTGCACGTAACTTCTGTGAATGTTAAACTTTTTGGCAACATTGTAATGCCTTCAGTCTTAGAAGGAGTTACCACGCAGATGGTGCAGAAGGAGCAAAACCCAGTGGCCAGGCTGACGGAACTCCATGGCAGCTGTGAGCAAATGTGTCAAGGCATGGAAGGTAGGAACCTCCATATCCATTTTAATGTTAATTTTTAAATGACACTTACTCTATCTCTCTACAGCCCTTTGAGTTATCCAAAAGATGAAGCACTTAAGAAGAAAACAAGCCAGGAAGTGAATGTTTAATGGCAAATTTTATTTTGAAAATATATATATTTTAAAAAACTTTTTGAAGTAAGATCATATTCTTACAGCACACAGTTTAATGTGATAAGGTAGACTTGGGACTACTGGTTTTGTAGAAACTAGTTGTGTATAGTGAGGCTTGGGGCACTGTGCACCTGTGTGTATGCTAAAAGTTAGCAGTGTTGTATTTTTGGCATACTATGTGAATTGTAAATAGGTGTTCTGCAGATGAGCATCCCAGAGGTGCTGTGTCTTTTACCGAGATGTTGTGCCAACCTAAGGTACTGAAGACTTAATTTTCTTCACAGCCTCTTTCTGTCCATGCTGGGTTGTATTCGACTTTTTGCTGAAACCTTTTCCTGTCTCTGTTTGTACTAATTCACAGCAACAACAAGAGTGAATGGGAAGGGGTCAGATCACTTGTGGTAGCTGCATGGTGGTGAAGTTGTGAGGAATCCCTTCCATACTACTTCTAGTGCACACACAGATGTGTGAAAATGCTTGCATTTCCATGGGATGCCCTGTGCAAGCGTGTGCCAAGGCTCACTTAAGAAGCCCCATAGGTTGAATGGGGAGATAGTACCAGGAAAGTTACCTGGTTTAGAGCTTTGTGTTATTTGTGCTCAGGTACCAGAAAGTTCTAGCTACATGCTGTAAGAGCATGGCCTGTCAAGACAGGAACAGAAGAACATAGAAATAGACCTAGTGGGTCAGGTTAAGACTCATCAAGCCCAGTGTCCTGCCTCTGGCAGTGAATGCCCTGTCAGACGAAGGAAATATGTTTGCTACCACTTGTAGGCCACAGGTGGCAGGACCTGCCGAGTAATGAGCTCAGTCGGTGCTCAGCCTCACCTGTGCCCAGTTAAGGCTGCCCCAAGTGCGCATGCTCAAAGATCAAGGGCCAATAAAAGGCGGGGCCTGAGGCCAGCAAAGGGCTCATTCTGTAGCAGGTCAGCAGCCGTGCTGGTCGAGGCCAGTTCTCTACTGCTCCTGTCCACATTCAGAGCCTATCATCGCTACGAAGTTCGCCTCCGGCTACACCACTTATGCTCCTCATCCTCCAACAGTTTTCAGCTCAGGGTGTTTCATGATCTGGATGTGTTTCTTGCAGTAAACCTCAAAGGATGTCTTCTCTGTGCATTTGCTCAGACTTCCCTTGCAACCTCTGTATCCCCAGCAGCTTTGGCAGTGAGTCCCATAGATTTGCTCACCAGTGCTTGAACTTTCCTTCTCTAACTGGATTTTGTTTGTTGTCTCCTAAATTTCTGTATTGGGAGAGCTGGTGAACAAGTGATGCTGTGAGGATCAATGTCCTTTTCCTCTTTTCTGACTACTTACGGTTTGACTTGTGCATTTTCTCTTAGTTGTCTTTTCGAAGTTTTTCATACAGTTGTGTACTATCCTTGTCAGCCTTTTCTGGCTTGACTGGATCCTTTTTGAAATGAGATCAGAGTTGCAGAACTATTGCCTTTTGTTTTATTTCTATTCTCTTATTCATTCCTACAAATTCATAAGTGTGTTTGCTGCTTTATCTAATAATGAGCACTGATTTAATTCTTCTTTGGATATACCCTATATTGCTATTGCTGAATTTAAATTGTTAGCTCCGAACTTACTGATTCATATTTAAGATTTTTCCAGCGTGTGTCAATCTTTCCTTATTCACATTGAATTTTGTCTACCATTTTGCTTGTAGCGTCCCCCTGCGGTTTTTGGCAGTCGGTCTTTGTCCTCAACATCCTATGTTTTGAAAATGCAGAACTGTGTTTAGCCTAAGTTTAGGTAGTATAGAAGGTATTTAGAGAAAACATGTTGCTCTTGTGTACAACCTTGTCTTATGTGTCAAATAACTTTGAACTAGGGAGAGTTACAGCCTATGCTTTATAAGCAAGAAACTGCAGGATGGGATTTGCCCCATTCACTCAGTAAGTGAATGAAAGATCTTTCTTTCTGTGGCCAGTCAGTACCTGTCCAGTGTCTGGGTGTCACCTGGCATTTGCAGTGCAGGATAATGCGTCTGTTTAAAATGCAGGTATTTTTAATCTTAAAGTACTGTTGCAACCTTTTCTGTAATACTTATTTCTAGTAATTCAGATCATTTTGGTTAGTTGGGAATGTTTAAAAATAATAAATTGGAGACTGTCCTGAGAGTATATAAAAAACCCATCTGTGGAAAGGAGAAGGAATTTCACCCCTAGGTGTTCAAGTTGATTAGATTTCATTACAGAGTGCCCTAAGTGAAATGATTTGGAGTTCTGCATTTCTCAGTTTTTCCATATCCTGAAATTTTGTGTCACAAAACCCACTAGATTCGTGTAGGGACTAATACTCTCTCTACAGAGAGTGAAGCCTTAAAGGGACACAGTATTTGAATTATCTTTCCATCCCTAGTGCTAGTTATCAACAGGCATACATGCTTCAGTGTGGCTTGCCTTCCCCCATCATCCCTTTTACAAGAAATCATAGAAGACTTCAGTTTTCAGTGTTGTCAATTTGGCACCTTTTGCAGAGGACTAAATTCACCTTAAAAAAAAACCATATCTACACATTAAGGGTTCTATTCATGAATGACTAACACCTCATTTGCACTTGAATTTCATTTAGGCTAAATGGAAACATTGTGCAATGCTGTGGAATTTACACAAATTTGATATCCTTGAATACAGATTGCTGGTAATGAAACTGACACTTTGTTGTGCATATTAAAGATGCTCAGAAGCCAAAAGAGGATGTAGAATAAGAGAAAAAAGGATCAGAGCTGGTGTGAATGTGCAAAGTACCTTTACATAGGAGTGGGAAAGGGAAAGACGAAATCAAAACAACTTCTTAATGTGTAGGTGTTCCCTAAAGCTCAGCCTTGGGAGCAAGTAAAGATAGGGCTTCTAGTACTTGCTGTATCTGCTTGGAGACCCAAGTTTTTCACCTGTCTAGGCAGTGACATTTGTGTGGGAATTTGTACTAATTTAAACTGAGTTTCCAAGTTCTCATTTGAGTTTTGTGTTCCCAGGCATTTGCTGAGGGAGTTTTATCCTATCAAGATTTCCAAGAATTCTCCTTCGATGTGTCTTAGTGTTTTGGGAGTGTGAGAGATGGAGAGATCATTATTGTGGAATATGGAATTTGACTCCAAACCCGATTTTACTTTTTTGCCATTTGGGTATTTAGACTATTATGGTATTCCTGCCAAAAATATTAATCAGGGGCAACAATTATACAGGCTTTTTTACTTAAGATTGTCTTCTTTTCTCTTGATTCATGTGATGCCAAGCACAGTGGTTCACTGATCTACGACATGGACCCGTACCTGTGGTAGGAATATAAATAGTAATAACACAATATTGTTCTGTAGTTTCTGCAGATGTATATATGTAATCTGGAGAAAATTATTGTAGGAGATACCATGAAATCCCATTATTGCATTGCATAAAACCTTATATGAAAATATTTGCCAGTAGCCTGTAAAAGGTAAAAGTTTGATCTCTTGCAAGAATGGGGACCACTTTTTACAATTTTTCAGTGGTGTAGTAGTGATCCTATGTTCAAGGTGCAGAAGCTCTGCCCAGTGGCATCTGCCTGTGTGCTCAAATGTACTTCTGGGTACCAGCAAGCTTCAGGTACACTTGCCTTACTAGATAAAAAGCCTAAAAATTCAGAAGTTCCATTATAGTAATGGTTAAGTTTTCCTGGTGACTTTAAGTGTCTGAAGTCACCCTTAGTAACCTTGTGGTTATTATTCAAATGGCACTCCCTTGCACTATGTAGAAGTTTTCACATCTCAGAAAGTGGTGCAAAGTTTGTCTTCACAGGCACAAATATAAACTAACAAAAGAGAAATCAGGAAGATGTTTAAGAATCTCTTTACTCCCTTGAATATTTCTCCTCTGTCTTCACTCTATACCAGGTCTTTTTTCCATGATATACAATACATCCAATTTTCTCTCTTCACTGGTTAACACATCAGAGAATTATTGTGTGGGAAGATATAAAGAAAAAAGTGCTATTTTAATACCAAGTCACAATAGACAAAGTCTAGACTCTGGTATCCACTCGGGACAGGTACTTTCTCCACCTTTCAGAGGTCAGCAATAAACGATGTGAGTTTAAAGAGTATAAAAGATTATGTATAAGAAATCTTCCTCTTTTTTTTTTTTTTTCTTCCTGTTTTTTTTTTTTTTTTCTTTTTAAATTTCCCTGCAGAAATTGATTTGTGTTGCAATTTTAATTTCAATGGGGGCTGCTTGGAAAAGCAAATTGTTATCACAAATTCATATAAGGAAGATCTGCGTTTGGAAGTCTGGCTGCTGTAGCTGCAATAATACCAAAGTGAGTTCTACTGTGTGGAGGAAACATGTCAGGCACATAATCCTATTCTTCTTTTGAAGTTTCTTTCTTCTGGAATATTAAATAAATAGACTGTAAAATGTTGAATTTACCACGCACTATTAAACAGCACCCTATAAAGAAAACAACCACAGAAGAACTTATATGTGACCCCAGAAATCTCTAAAAGTTGCCTTCTAAACAACCCTGAGGCCTTTGGCTTAGCTGCATTAAAAGCAGAAATAATATGAAGAATAACAGGAGAACACGTCAATACGTAAAGTTTTCAATTGTTTTTATTTTGTTTTGTTTTGTTTTTTCAAACAGTGTATTCTGGCAATCCTATCAATGTTACTAGTGAGTTAGTATTTTAAAAATAACATCTTGATGAGCTAGGCAGAACCCAAGGGCCCTATGCTGGCAAGTTTTAAGTTTCAAGGCACCTTCCTCTATCAAAGAAAAGAATAATAATCAGCCAGAGCCCAGGTTAGCAGCCTCCTCTGCTACAGTGTATGGGGTGATTTTCCTCCATGGTGATGCAACATTGCAATGATTTATATCAAAGCAAGCAAGCTTCAAGCTGAACTTGCAAAAAATACAGGTAAGGTCAGTGATAGGAACTGCTAAAATGTTGCAACTTCAGAGAAGCTGCAAAGCAGCCCGCTATGAACACTACAAAGCTGAGAACATTTCTCTGGTCTTTGATTTCTTATTTTTAAAAAAGTTGTAATGGAGATAGCAGGTAACCTATGACAATCAGGAGATGTTTTGACAGAGGTGCCATATATCTGAATTTCTCCTATAGCTTTGTAACATCTACACATTCCTTGCTTTGTGAAAACTGCTGCAAATAAAATTAAGGTCTCTAGAGTATAATCATGTAGGAAAGTGATTATGATGTGTAGCAATTATTTGCCTGTCTGCAGTCATAGGCAGATGTCAATGACAATGGAAAATGCAGTCAGTGATAATATTAGATGAGGAAAGTACAGCAATCTAGATACCAAACAAAATGTATTGTTAATTAGAAAATGCCTAGAAATTGGTAAAATAAACTCACCTGCTTTTTTTCTTCTTTATTTTGCCATGACTGAAAAGTGGGACAAGTAAAAGTATTGTCCAGTCTCCTGATAATCTTAGATGAATTCTGTTCTTGAAAAGTTACAGATTTTTGCCTAAGGACCAAAGTGACCCTTACTGCCATGGATTAAACCAGACAGAAGAATGAAATAATTTTTCTAAGGGTAGTTTCATGATTTGGGGTTATATCCAGTCTTTGCCACAATGAAATGAGAGTGGCAAAATTTAGTATCCCAGATACAACAACAATCAGGAAAAGGAGAGGAGCTGTGTGGTCTCCATCTCTTCCAGTCTACATGCACGGCTAAGTTTAGCTGTCAGTGGCAGCCTCTCCGTAACACTCCTTATCAGCCCTCTGACTGACATGTCAAGTTCCTTTCTATCTTGCCTCACTTTCCACCTTTTCTATGATACACTACTCAGGCATTGTCTTTGTAGCTTAATTTTCAAGGCAGTATCTCTGAAAATCCATTGACATCATCTTGTAGGATGTATCTGAAGCTTGGTGAAGCCCCAGTTTTCTCTCTTGATTAGCTGATCCGTTTCAGAGCTATCATCTATTAGTTTTTTTTTCTTCTGAAATTATTTGCTTTCAAACTCCATTCTCTCTGAACCATCCATCAGACACTCAAGCCCCAAGAAGTAGCAGTAAGCTGCTTTTTCTCATTCTAATATCATTATCCATCTGGTGTAAAAATCAGATAATGGAGAGGGGTTAGGCAAACCTTCTTTTTTACCAGACAACAATGTAAGACTATGGCACCTACTTATTAACATGCACCTTAGCTAAATGAGTTTGTTTTTAATAGTGGATTTTGTTACAGTGATTTCACCATAATCAGAATTTTATACTAGAGATAGTTAAATGAACAGATTTTATGGCAGTAATGAATTTTAAAATTTATTTTCCAACAACCAATCAAGTCAAGCATTCTCAAGAGGAATAAGAAGAGAGTTACCAATTTCACCCTTTTTTTGCATTCAAAGGTATATGAGAGAATTTTGTTGAACCCTTTACCAACAACAACAAAAAGTACTTAGGACAAGGTTTTGTGATTATTGGAAAATGAAGCTGTTGTTGAGAACTGAAATAATGGTTCTGAATCATCTAATGGTAACATTAGTAATAGTGCCTTTTTATTCCCTAAAAATCTCAGTGTTCACACCTACTCAGTATTTTACATTATATGACAATCTCTTGAAACTTCATTTTAAAAACACAACTGAGCTTTCTTCATACCTTTTATCCTCTGTGGAGTCATTTGCCTTACAGGATTCCTATTAGTGTGACTTCTTGTATCTTCAATATACACTGTTTCTACCAAGTTTCAAGCAATTGGTCCTGTCAATATTATTTCAGGGTTTGTTGGTTTCAGGAAACAGAGTCATCACTGCAAGAGTGTTATTGGTATGTTCATTAGGAGAAATAAATGTGCTTTACATCTCCATTTAAATTGCTCTGTGATGAGCCTGTCAGTGTAGTACATGCAGAACAGCATCAGAGCACTAAAATACTAGTAGGGAAAACAGCAGTTGTTTCGTCTTTGTCGTTTCTTACAGTAATGTTGCTGCCAACAGTAGAAAGACATGGACATGGGAAACACTGCTCGTGCTATAACATTGCAGCTCTTGGCAGAGAGACCAGATTGTTCCTGAGAGAGATGGGCAGCAGCAGGGCTGGAAACACCAGATTTCAGGTTGCAATAGTTCTGTCTACAATTGCTGTGAAAAAGAACTGGAACTAGTCCAGCTCAAAATCCACCAGCCTTCCTTTAAAAGCCAGTGGGGGCAGGCCAGGAGACACCACTGAGAGGACATGTGAAAGGGCAGCAGAGCCAGCATAAGCAGGTCAAGGGTTTCCAAAGGAGCCAGCTCACAGCAGCAAGAGAAGTACTGTTACCAAGGCTTGACACTTCTAATGAGAGATTTGGAGCAGATAATGAGAAAATACTTTAAATCTTATTAATATATATCAGAACAGGAAGGATACATCGGGTAAATACCTATCCTCATGCCTCTTTGTCCCACTCAGGATGGCTGACATGCCTGGGAAAGAGGATGAAGGTGAGTCAGGGAAACGGTGGGGGAACTGCCATGTTCCTTCCCAATGGAAAGGAAGGCAGAGGCTGGTGCCACAGCTGGTCTCCATGTGGTCCTCTCAGCTCACACCCACAGCAAACACCTGCTGAGAAAAGCAGGACCTTCTGGGAGTAGTGGATGAGCTAGGTAGCCCAGAAGCTGATCACTCAGGATCATGTCTAATAACAACCCAGCTGCCAAAGGTAAGTGAGGGGACAGGAATGTGGTTCTTCTCCACCAAGCTTTGTTGTGAAGCTTACTGTTGAATTCTATGATAATAGAGTAAAAAACAATAGACTCCGTTTTTATTTGGATGTTCTAAGGCATAATAATATATTTGGGTTTTGTTATAGCACAGATAGGAAAGTTGATCCTTTATGGTATACTTTGATAAAATAAAGAGGGCATGAATATTTTACTTCCAAATAAATACATATTTGAATTTCATCAAACAAGACCCTTATAAAAATAATTATGAAAACAGATATTAGCTTAGCATGAATATAACTACCCCTTGTTTACTTGGATTAAAAAAAGGATGATTAATGGTAATGAACGTGCTACATTACTCATTTGTCAAATAAGATCAATAATGTTAAATACCCCAGGAATGTCACAATGCTGCCCCCAATGTTGTACAAGTTTTGTGAACAATTCTAGAGGAAAATTGTCTATGGAAGGGGACACCCCTCCATATGCAGAGATCTGCCTCCTGCTGTCCCCTGTCTCCTCAGTTGGTGCCCAGGAATGACCCCTATTAATAGGGGGGGAAAATTTTTTTTTGCTTATTTATTGGTTATTTTGCAATTCAGATCATTTCACAGGAGCTGGTATATACACAATTAAGCAACATGCTAATCCCCAGAAGGAGCCTGGGGGAGGATGGGTGAGCTCAGCAGTGGTGCCACTGCAGAGTGGAGGGGGCTGGGGGGCTGTGCTGGGGGGCAGTTGGTTCTGCCAGCCCCACCACCACCTGAGGAGAGCATGACACAGCCCAGAAGGAGAGGCCAGAGCATTTCTTGTGGCAACACTCTCTCCCCTTAGCTGTTCTGTAATTATTTCACAGTTTCTGTGTTTCTTTGTGATGCAATGCAAATTCCTGGAGGCAGTGGTACCTGCCATGAAGGACCAATTAGTGGTCATCTCGGGAAAACTCAAACGGTTGTATCCAGTTGTTACTCAGTCAGATCCAGGGGAGGTTTATATTATGAACAGGGATTGCTGTTTTTCCATCAAGAGTCTCAAGACGTCAGGAAACAGTGGTACAACAGAGTCTGCTTAGTAGTTTAAAAGTAAATACTTCAAATTCATAGTAATTAAATGAACTCTGACAGGTACTCTTCAGGAAAATCTTTTTAGAGTGACAATAATGCTCATATTCTGTAGATTCAAGGAGGACAGAACCCCTTAGTTTGTACAGAGGAGAGGGATAGAGATTTGGATTATCTTCCTGATTTTTCACTGCTTCTCCCTCCCTGATCCTGAGTTAATTTAACCTTCCCTTGGCTCACTTTTTCTATCTACAAATTATGTACATTGTTATTTAAGTACCTCAGAGAGATATTTCAAGTTTTAATTAGTGTTTGTAAAATGCTTTGGGTTACTTGGATCAAAGTGTAATTTATTATTCAGTAACGTATATCACTGTGCAGTAGGTGTACACATGTGCATGCTGCAAAGTGGGGTGGCAGTAAAGACACTCATCTGTACTTTGTTATCTGTTTATACAATATGGGTTGCTGATTCATTTTCTTTGGTTTCATTTCCAACAACAGTGATCAAAGGTGTTTTGATTTTTCACAACCTTGACTTTAATATGTATTGTAGCACATTTTTATGAGGAAAATTTCTAATCATATGAAGGGAAGGAACAACTAACACTCTGAGTCATAGCCCTCTATGCTTTTTTTAGTTGAGCTCTTCTTTTATGAATACAAATGTATGCACATTGCGTTGGCTTAAGGGCATCAAGTTCTATGTTGTGATTTTAGGAGAGTATGCTGGCAAGAATCCCATTCAACCACGTGGTGATGAACTCTCATGCCAGGACCCAGAAAGCTGAAGTGCACAGAAACCTAGGACTGTGCAGGAAAGGCAAATGAACCCTTCTAACTGGATTTGCTTTACTGATCCCTGTAAGACCTAGCAGACTGGAACAAGCCAGGGAGTGTATCTATATTCTCAGAGGCATAATTTGCCAGTAAGGGTGGCTTTGGCTTTGAATTAATCAACTTTTTTTTTTTTTTTTTTTAACATTTTCTTAATAAGCTGTTTGAACTAGAGGTGTTATTCCACATGTTGGGAATGACAGTAAGACCAAGAAAGCCTTTCTGAGGTTTACTGCAGTACAAAGCCACTCTGCCAAAGGTATCTGAAAAGCCTGAGTCAGCCATGCAAATGTATGTTATCACCAACAATGTCATACCTGCCCATCTTATGCCCTTATACCCTGATTTCTTTTCATCTTTGCTCCGTTGGCAATTTTTTTCCCCCTATGATGCTCCTGAGCTCACTCCTTTGTTACTGAGCAGCCAGTGGGAGAGAGCCAGAGGTGGATGATCCTATCTTTTTAGCTCTTAAAGGAAAAAAACAAAAAAAAGCTAAAATGTGCAGATTAGAAGAGTGTAGATTGTGCACATGGGAGTAGGATGTCCAATAGTGGAAAATATACAGCTCAAACCTTCCATGAGAAGAGGGAAATTTGCTGGAGAAAGACCTAGAATTAGGGAAGTTGTGTGAAACCAGGTGATGGGGTAAAAGCAGCTCTGCCATGCATGGTGCTGAAGGTGGATTTGTCTTCAGTCATGCTGAAGCATCAAACATCAAGTTAAGAATGGGAAAAATAGTGTTAAACTACAATCGTGCAAATACAACCTTTTTTATAAGATGTGGTGGTGATAATATGGAAAGGCATGGGAAAGCTCTGGAGTGACCACATAGACCTGAGCTGGTCCTTGCTGGAGCTGCAATGCTATACCTCTGTACTTCAGAGTATGTAAAGTCTGTGCAGTATAATTATAGAAAACTAGAACTCAAAGTAATTACTTTTGTTACTAGAAATCAGATCAGCGCCATGATTTTGACAGAACTTTAACTGAATGGATGACTTGTATTAAAAAAAAAAAAAAAAAAGAAAAAAAGAAAAGAGAAGGAACCACAAGATGGATTTGAACTTAAACACAGATTTTTATAGATGAACTTCAACAGCTATGTATTTATTGAAATATATATACTCAAGTAATGCAAGGTGTACCCCTATGTGCCTCACAATATAAGGATAAATATCTGACTCATTTTTGTAAAACATACAAAACTAAGTGATTAGCAGTGGGTTTAAACAAAGCTGACACTAGTAAATTTAAATAGTAGATCACTGTGTTTTAAGACCTGAAATGAATTCTTGCACAAGGAGCTAATTCATTATATGGAGCAAAAGAAGAATTGCTCAGGACAGCAGCTAGGTCTGTAATAATCTGTTTTCTCTTTCTTTCCTGTCTCCAAGGTTTCACTTTTCCGTGTGACCCTAAAGAACGGACACAAAAGACATGTACTTGCTTGAAAGTGAGAAATAAAATATATGTCTTGACTTTAAGTGGCTCCACATAACACTGCCTCTTGAATCTGATTTTCTTGCCTGTCTACATATGGCCCTCTCTCAGTTCCTCTGCTATTGTGTTCAGTGTCACTTTTGCTGAAGAAAAGTGGCTGAAATGTCACTTTAACCAAACATCTTGAGATTTTGGAGGCAGAAAAGAGATTGATTCTCACAGGAAAATCCTGCTTTTGGAAAAGGAGACGTAAATCACAGCTGGCTTCCAAAATTAGTAAGAAAACAGATTTTTTCTTTAAATTGTGTAGGGGGAAGGCTAGACTTTGACAGGATAAAGAATCCAGCTTTACCAGTGCATGGGGGCAGCTCTCCTAGGAATCTATGGGAGAAACTCTCCTGCTGGTAGCAATTGGAGGGTAAAGCTGTCACTTTTCTTCTCAACATCATCTTCCCAAGGTGTCCTTCCCATCTTTCAGTCCCCATCAGTATTACATAACAATTCTCATTATTACTACTACTACCACCATTACTATTATCTCTTATTTTAAGCATCTAAATACTTTTATTTTCCACTAGAAAGTTTTTCCTGTGTGCAGCAAGGAAGCCATCCTGCATACCTTGTAATAGGGCTAATACTGAACTGTGGTCACTGAAGACAACGACCAATCCCAAAAGGCCCCACATACAGAAACAGAAATGCCCCTGGTGTTCCTGCCTGCCATTCCCTGCTGTTTCAGTGAGCCCAAAGCAAGGCTGTCCCAAGTAAAATAGCCCTTGTTCTGCATTTAGGAAGCTCAGTGCAAAACTATGGGTGGGTCTTGGAAACATTGAGGTGATACAGAAATCTAGCACTCAAGAGAAGATTTAGAGGGATGCAGAAGGCAACTCTTTTAGAGCCTCAGGGGATACAAGCATCAAGCAAAGTAAGGGAACACAAATGGAAGTGGGAATGGAAGGTCAGTGGTGATCATCAGGGCCCTGGGGACCAGCTGTGATTGCAAACAGTGGTGTGTAGTGTCCACATAGATGCTGTTATCATCTGAGCAGGAACAGATAGTGGAGCAGACTGGATCTCCATGCAGTGACCAAGATCTGTATCTGTCTGTGGCAATGACATAGCCCTCTGAGAGGGGGTTACACCAGATACACACACAAAAGGACAGTGTGACCAGTTCCTGTACCTCCTCTTGGCCTGCTCTTCAGTTTATATTATATATCTTTTTCCATACCCTGCCCACTTGAAACAGTCATTACTCTTTTTTAATCTCCTAACAATACAGACAATTTCACCTTCTGCATTTTTATGGTACTGTCAGAACTCTCTAATATTTTTTCTTTCAAGAGCTTTTTCTGAACCTTTTTATTTCAAAGACTAGAAATCTTATTCAGATACTAATACACCCTTCTATACAGCTTCAGTGTATATTCACTGCTGTGATCCAGTCACTCTCATTCTTGCATCTCTTCCTAAATCTTCACTCAGAATTCAGTTTTTTCTTTAACCAATAGCCATTTGCTTTAACAGAAAGTTTTGATTTGCAGAAAAATAATTTGAATATTCTTTTCCTTTCAGATTTTGGGAAGTTGCTTTTTTTCCTTTAAAAGACACTGGATGGATTTACCATGAGATGATTCTTAGAGAATACGTGAGAGAACACTAACAACATCTGATACCTGTCGAACCAGACATCTGCCCCTGTCTCATGCTAGAAATCCAAATCCAAAGGTAGGTGTCCTCTGAGATGATGGTGATTTCCAGTAAGCACATTTGGAGGAAAGTAGTTTTTTCTCTACTGTCAAGGCTAGCATGAAGAACTGGAAACACGCTCTCCGTTATTTTTTAACTCCCTGGTAGTTGTTTGTTTCGTTGGCCTTTATATGCATACAGAGAAACACACATGCATATACTAATGCACAGAAAGAAATAACTGTATTGAAAGCTTTAATGATACAGAGGAAGCAGTCACCTGTTACTCTTCTCTGACAGTTTCAGCTGCTTAGTGAACTTGAGTTATTGTGATGATTAATCACTACTGCTTCCAGCCATATGCTATATTCAGCATCCATATTTTATATTTATGACTTCCTATATTGAATACTTATCTTTTCATCTTATTTTCACAATGAAAGTGGTTTTAATGTGAGAAGTAATTACTAAAATAAGGCAATGATTGCTCCTTGATATCTGTTTTTTTTTTTGTTTTGTTTTCTTTCTTTTTCTTTAAGTGGTTGAACAAAACTGTGTCTGTTTCACATATATGTAGAAATTGAAGCCAAGAGAGTGAATCATATTTAAGTCAGCTACTAATGGCAGTTTCCCAGTGGTGACTTCTGCTCTAGATGTTAATACAGTCTCAGCTGAAGTTGGAGGTATTTGCCTGAAGTCCCTGAGATATGGTTTTGCTGATGATGAAACTTCTGGATCATGTCCTCTGCCAGTGAAATCTCGCTAGGACATTCCCCCCACTTCACTTGGCTGCTTATTCTCACCCCATCAGGGCAGTTCATTGCTCCTTGGCTGTTCTGAAGGAATGGTTTAAGGTTCTTCTCTACAAACCAGGTCTCCAAAATGAGCTGGGCAGAAAGGCTGAGTGATTTGGTGGTATTACTACGCCCTTTTGCCAGTCTGGTTTCATGGACCATAATCTGCAGAAATAAAGTGGGCAGCACCTGAAGGGGGAGGACCCAGCATCTGGGTCTTAGCTGAAGCAGCAAGCTCTTCCCTGACAGGAAAAATGGCTTGGCTACTGAAGGAAACATATCATTAGGTACAGACTGAATGAAAATAAAATAGGGAGGTCAGGATCTTTAATATTAGTAAATGATAATGATAATTTCTTCATCTGGGTCTTGAGGTCAGTTCAGGAATGTGCCTAACTTTCTACTTCTTGTTTTGCAAAAATTAACTGGGATATTCTCAGTAGTTACCATCTTTTTCCCTCCCCTAGTTACAATACCTGTACATACAGTAGTAGTTATATGATCTAGTTTTCTTGTCATTACCATTGGAGGAGTAACAGTAGGAGAGGAAGAGGTAATAGCAGGTTTGATCTTTAATTTCAGCACTATAGATTAGGAGATGTTGAAATGCTTGGTTGATAGCAGAGCCTGAAGTGCAGGACAACTCACTCTTTGCCCCTGAAATGTTATTAGCCTTCTTTGCTCCGCCTTTCAAAATAAAACACAAAATAAATAAAGCTTCCAGCATCAGTAAACTTCCTGCTGTTTGAACTGGCAGGCAGCCAACTCATTTGGACTGTTCTCCCCACTGGTATAAAACACCCATGCAAGCAGGAAAAAGAAAAGGCGAGGAGGCCCCTGTGACTGCATGTAAAAGAATGCCTCGCCAATTTTCTGATTTGAACACTGTAACAAGAAATCTTGGACACAGTGTGTGGAAACAAGCTTGCTCACACTCTTTTGTAACCCTCTAATTTTCTTTTTTGGGGCATTTATCACTTAAAACCATACAATCATCCATCTGAATGAGT
The DNA here is from genome assembly GCF_036169615.1 of Heliangelus exortis. Classification (NCBI taxonomy): domain Eukaryota; kingdom Metazoa; phylum Chordata; class Aves; order Apodiformes; family Trochilidae; genus Heliangelus; species Heliangelus exortis. The sequence continues at coordinate 29,795,346 of NC_092427.1, forward strand.
AAATCCTATAGGTTCCTCATTCTTCATTTGAAGCTTTAGCTGGGTTTCAGAAGAAAAAGGAAGAAAATATAACTGTACAGAGATGCAATACTTTTCTGGGAATTTAGTCTCCCTCTTGGAAACTGGTGGCATTAGTGTTTGGATTCTCTGGTGACTGTTTGGATTCTGTGGACCAATTAACCAGTTGCACATGCAATGTCTGAGGTGCATGTTGAGTATGGTTTCTGCTCAGCCTGATTAGGCATTTCTGATTTGGTTATGGAAACATCCAAGTTCTGCCCCACATTGTCTCAGAATTCAAAAAAGACAGACCCCCCAAAAAGAACTAGTTTTACAAAGGGTATTTTCTGAATACTAATTTTTGTGGGGGGTTTGTTGGTAACTGTTGACAATTAAAAAAGCATTTGATGTAAGTGATGAAAACAAGCTACCTAGAGGTTTGCCCAGTGTCATCTACCTTGAGACATGAACTCATGTTACTGCCTGTACATTTCAGCCTGTGTTTCTGGATTTACACAGGTGAAATGTTGACCTAGAGGAATATGGAACAAACTACTACAGCTTTAAGCTGCAGAGGTTTATAAAAAAAAAAAAAAAAAAAAAAAAAAAAGGAAACAAAAAAGAAAAAAAAAAAAAGAAAAAAAAAAGAAGGCAGAAACAAAGGCAAGCAGATGGCTAAAGATGAAGGTCACATCAGATTGAGAAGTTTGTCAAAATGTGATGACATAGGTAATCTGTAAACTGTTATTGCACCTAGCTGGAGGTGCTGAAAAACATTTTGAAATTACAAAAAACACTGGAGTCACCAGCACACAGGCAGGAATGATAGCCTGGAGTGGTTCTGCTCTATGGATGAATGCCAGATGTGGAAAGCGACATATCTGGAATTAATGATATTAAACATGCTTTTCTTTTATGCTCAATAATAACTCTATTATGATTGATACAAACCGCAGACACTTTATCTAGTACAAATGGAATCGTCTGTCATTGACTATATTAAATCATCAATTTCTGCATGATGAGGATCGTTTAGGGTAACTAATCATCTGTCTCGTTCTGAAGTCTTTAAGGCTGATCAGATAACGTTTTGAATACTGCCTGAGCAACCATGACAATCTAACCCTTCCATGTAAGGATTGAGAGGGGCCCATTATGCCGTCAAAGCCTGTGGAAATATCACAGCTCTTTCTCTACATAATACCCTGCTGTAAATAAATCACTCTCCACCGCAAACTTTATTGATCACAAGCACTTCCATGCTTGTGTCTAGTGAAGTCTCTACAGAATAAAATGCTGCTTTATATTTTGTCTTGTCAAAATATTAAACGGCTCTGTCAAGCGGAGTCAGGCTAGCAGTGATGGTGTAATTCTGCTGTAGCCCTTCTCATTCCCTCTTTCTATCTCAGCTGCCAAGCTTACAAAGCAGGATTTTTTTTTTATAAACTTTCCAATTATAGTCTCGTAAGATTATGAAGCCTTAAGATAAAGTGTCCTAATTTAGAGTGGTAGAGTACTGAACCACTAGACAAGAGCCTGTTAGATAAAGCATTTCTCACAAGGAAAAAGATAACCTGGCTTATTTATATACACAACATTAATAGGCAACAGGAGATAGCCTGGAATATCTCTATTATTTTACCAAGTGAGATAGGAGAGAAATATTTGAATTAATTCAAGCTCAAAGTGTTTATTATTCACAGACAAAAACTATCCCTTAATTATGAGACAAATGTACCAAAGGAGGAAACTGAGAAACTCCACGTTAGCACAATGCTTTGCATGTTCATACCCTATCATTAGTTTGTAATTCTGTAAATAAGATAATGTATCTGTAGTGATACAGAGCCACTGTTTTGGTTTAAGGAGGGACTGCTACTGCCTCTGGCTTCAGCTCACGTTGTGTTTGTCATCAGATGGTCTCACTTTGACACTGCTTAGCCACACAGAGTGTTGCCCTTTTATAACACCCTGCAAACCTCCGGGGAGAAAACCTGGGGTCTTGCAGAGCTTTGCTGAGAACAGCCTGGGCAGATCGTAAGGAGATTTGGGGCTGTCCTTAGGAAGAAGCTGGAGCACTTTCAGGGCTGCTTGACATTGTAATAGTATTCACCACCTCAGGACTGCAGAATCTTAAGCTCTGTCATGCATTCCCATGTGCTTCCCACTCCAGGAAAGGTAGAATAAGAGCCAGGAGTGGTGGCATATAGCTCTAACCTGTGCTGAAAATAAGACTGAAATACAGAAACAGGGAGCTGACAGTGACTTCATGACTTCTGGGCTTCTCAGGGAATCAGGGAAAATACGGTCTCAAAATCACCATGTTTTATTCCCTTCCCTATTTGATTTTTACACAGGCAGAGTTTCCGTTCAGGAAGCATAAATGTGGAGTTCATAGTCACCCTTCTTCTCTGGGTCGTCCTTTTTTTGTTTTGGTTTTGTTTTTTTTTTTACTGTGGCAAATCAAAATCCGTATCAGGTGAGAGAAAAGCAGAGAGACCATCCACAGAAGAAGATGGGCAATTGTGTAAAGAGGTCAAGAACAGAATACGGAAGAAGGAGCAGCAGAGCCAGGGGTCAGTGGAAGGACAGAGGCTGTGAGTTGGAGGTGGACCCACTTGTCCCACCTGTAAGCTCCTTTCACTGAGGCAGTGGGGAGCAATCTCTGTGAAAAGCCCCTACTGCAAGGAAGTGCTGACTCTTCCTGTGCCTCACAAACATGACTGAAACAGAGATACTCATTCTCAAAATGAAAGCAGGAAAGGTGAAACTACTGATGTGACAGGCACTTGACACCAAGGGCTCATGAGCAGGAGAATGCTGCTTGTCCCCATGACATGGGCAATCAGGTTAGCCAAACTGCACCTGCAATCACCCCAAACAGTTCCATCACATGATTATGATCAAAGAAATTTAGTTTTTGAAGTATTTGATCCAATAAATATTCCAATAATCTAATGTAGCCCTGGGCAATATGTAAATTAAGTTACTCTGCAGGAGCGTTAAGATGTCCTAAAATGGTCTCATCTTTCTGCTTTGTCCCAACTTTTCCTGCTCTACAAATTGCTCTGCTCCAGAAAGGACTGAAAGGTTTTACTACAAGGCTTCAACAACTTCATCCTCTCCTTCTTCATTACAATTACTGTTGTCCAGTTTGGAGCAAAAAACTGCCACAGTCCTAGTGCAGTAACTGAAATTGTTAATGCTGTGAAAAGAGGCTGTGAAGAAGCAGTTGTTTAGTCAAAACATTTGTAAAGTCTTTTGAATAATGAATTTTTTTTTTTTTTTTTTTTTTTTATGGAATGCTTGCAAAGAGAAATCTATGAAATTTTGTGATTTATTCATTAGTAATTGCTATCACTCTGAACTAAATTATTGTCTACATCTGGTGTCTCATAATGAACTATTGGAAGGAAGATCCCAGGCAGAGCAACACGTAAAGTTGAAATTGATCTCATGCCGTTGCCTTCTTTGCTGTAAACAGCTCTCCCAAGCCTGTTATTGGAGATCTGCCAAAATGTCTTCCAGAAATCTCCACCCTTCCCCAATAAACCTGTAAGAATTCAGGAAATATTCAGCTTTCTAACTGAAAACTAAACCCTAGATTTTTTTTTCCCAGACTTTTGGTGGTCAAGTTTCATTTACAATCTTCAGAAATTATGATCCTGTGGAACACCATAGCTTTCTTTCCCTGGTCTATTTATACAGTTTTGACCAATTATCGTCTACCAACAAATGTTTCTTTTCAGCTTGTTTTAAAAAGGGATGGTCTTGTAGTTTTGGGAAAAGAAAAAACACATCCCTTACTAAACTTCATCTGTTTGCAGAAATTCATGTAGTTCTAGGTCACAGTCACAGATGCAGAGCATAGGACCTAATAAGAAAGTAAGAGAAGTGTTCTCATGATTTAAAATGATAATTTTATATGTATAAAAATCAGTAATAAGTTGTAGAGTTTTCATGAAATGCAAATAGAACCTTTTCTCTATGCAGACAGAGTCAATGTAATTAAGAAAATCCACTGTGACTGTGTTCAAGTTTGAACTAAGCTGTAGTGCTCAGAAAATTTGGATGAAAAAAACCCACAAGGTATCACCTAAACCAGGTAACGTTTAGTGACAAGATAGTCTGTAATAAGACCAGGTATTAGTCTGGTCTCAAAGGACTGCTTTTCATGTCTGACTCCTTGAAGAAGATAACAGCTACTTTACTTAAAACAGGCTTCATGAAGTACTTTGTTGTCCTTTAACTTGTATTGTTTTTGTGTGCATGGTTGGTAGGAAGAGGAGCAGAAGGAAGGAAAAGAGAGAGAGCAGATCTCCCAAGGGTAGTGTTGTTTTGTCAAAAGCTCCAAGCCTTGAACATCTTTGCATACTAACATCTGAAATATGGGCTCATTTTGTGATCCTAGGTTGATGTGTTGACCTTATGTTCATGGGCCTTCTCAGATATGTAGCTGTGAGGGTCATGTCTGACTGTGTGTGATTTTGTATATCTTTCAGCTAGATCACAGGTCCTAATGCAAAATGCACTCAGCATGGGGAATTGTGACACTCCCTAAATTGTTACATTCCTTTTCCCCCACATACCAATAAATGGATTACCCTGATCTGTGTAGTTTTTTCAACTGTGGTTGCTAAAGTATGGAGAAGTATGGAGAAGTTCTTCATTTTAGAAGTTAATAATAATAATAATAATAATAATAACAACAACAATAACAATAATCTTAATTTAATTATGCAATCTGCACGTAATTCACTTGAAACCTCATAGACTATTGTGAATGGACATTTTCCATGCCAGTTGCTAAGGGATGGGAATAGGTGGGTACCAAAAATACCAAATGAAATCCACATCAATGGACTGCAGAAATCTGAAGATATAAACAGAGTGGGAGGAGGTGAGAAATGCAAATAGCAATAGCAAGTAAAAGCAAAGGATTGCTTCACATTTAAGGACTGACTGTTAAGGGCCCCAGTCATCTCCCAGCCAATCATTAACTGCTCAGAAATGTCCTCCCATTAGCTCTTATTGCATAACAACAAGTCACTAACACATGCTTAACAATTTTCATTATTTTTTTAAGTGTCTCATAACAGCATCAGTGAAAGAACCTGAGCAAATGGAAAATGCACCCAAGCTTTAAGACCCAGGGCAGAGAGTCATAGTGGAGCTCCATTTTTTCCAGAGAAGCTGTGATGCTCACCTGCCTACACATCAGCCTGCAGTGTTTTACTGTGCTCATACATGGCCAAGAGTGGATTTTATCAGAGGGGCCTTCTTTACTGTATGTCATCATACAACAGCAGCAGAAGCCCATTTGTGAAACCCGAGTAGTGTGGGTTGCAAAGGATGTTGCCCATGCAAAATCACATTTTTTTGTTTGTAAGAATACATAAAAATGTTGCAGGTAAGTGCCCACGAAGTTGGTTTTTTGCTGGTGTTTTAAAATAATATTATTTTTATTTGCAATTTTGTTCTTTTTTTTTATTTGATTTTTTTTAATAACTCTATCCTTTCAGTTGATCTGTATCATGCCTTTGGAAGAAGTTTGAACATAGAAAACCAACTAGAACTACAGGTTTATTATGAAAACAAAATGATCTGAACACAGGCTGCCATGAGTTTAGATGATAAGATTCCTTAAAATTATAGTAACTCATTTCCAGCTGAAGAAACAGAAATGCACAAAACAGACTAACTTGTAGGAGGCATGTGGCCATGAGCCTGCAGGTCTGCTCTAAAGGTACTTTTATATATCACATTGACTCAGAAGACCTGTAGGCAGAATTTGGCCTGTTATCTGAGGAAGTGAAATTATACAATTTACTGCACTTAGATCCTGAAAATCAGATTCACAATTATCAAATAACAGAATCTGTTAGCTCTGTTCCCTTCAGTAAAATAACAGATCTCCGTGCAAATAGGATTACAAGAGAAACCACATTAGATTAGGGTTCAACTGGCTCAATTTCCTGTTTCTGACAACAGCCAACACTTCTGAGGAGGGTGGCAACAATAGAATTTTAAATGTAGATACTTTTTTCTCTAAATATGTAGAATCTAGCTATAAAATTTTCTGCTTTTCTCCTACTCCTTGCTTCTTCCTTTCATTTCCCCCTTGTATATCTTTGGTCCCCTGTCTTTTGAAGTGTTATGGCTTCTGAATTTTGGCCTTAATTGGAAAAGTTGTTGAATGTTTGGACTGTGTCTGAATCGTATGGGACTGGTAAATGCTGATTGGAATGTAAAAACATGACACAGTAAATTTCTTGAGGGCTGAGATTTGTCTACTTTCTTTGAGTGCTGTTTTGTCTACGATGACCAGCACAAACCTGCATAGTATTTTTAGTTTTAGATTTGTAGACTAGTAATTCATAAAACTCAAAAAAACATTCTTTAAAAATAGTGTCAATAATTTACAGTGAAGTATATCCAGGACCAACAAATAAAATTATATGTATATATACACATATATATATAATTATATAAAATTATAATAAACAAGATAGGTGCTATCCAACTTTTATATTGAAGATCAGGAACATATTTCCTGAGCATAGCACCCAGTGCTACCTAATGAGCCATACCTCAAAAACCACTCTCATAGTCACTTTTATACTTGTGCCCTGATCTTTGATTGTTACTGGTGGTCATGAACTACTTAGTGTGAGCTCAGGAGCTGAACTACTCCAGCGAGGAGGTCAGTAAGCAGCTAGCTCTATGTTGTTTACAATGCAAAGATCTGCTTGCCTCATCTTTGGTTTTGGGAACCAAAAAATCCTGTTGCTTGGTGATCATAGGGCAACAGAGCTCTGGACATATCTCCTTTACTCCAAGCAACAAAATGTAGTCTTTGTATTTTTTGCCATTATTTTTTTCCCTCAGTGGAAAATCAAGGTAAATAGTGTGGCTGGATATTTATTTGATATTTGATATTTGGCTACAGATATTTTAAGACACATAGAAATGAATTTTGGTTTGGGTACCATTTGAGACCCTTTGCTTTTGGGGATTTCTTTTATCTGGGGGGAGGGCAAAAGTTTTATTCTTGTGGTTTTCTGTAGCATACATTTGACCCAAGCATATGCCAAAACTGGCCCCTGCTCTTACAGTGCAGGCACATTGACCAGTGGTTTAATAGAGAACAAGACCATGATACACATACTGGGAGCTGTAGTATGACTTACTTGCCCTAGCAGCATCCTGATTAATTGTACGCAGCAGGACATGTTATATGCTGCCAAAAGATGTTGTTGGAGGAGCTATAAAATAGTAACTTGAAGAGTTAGTGACAAATCAGTATTACCTTCTGGGTTCAGAATGAGGAGAAAAGGCAGGTCCTTGTGGATTTTGTTTTGTTCTCCCTAAATAAAATCTCTAGATCCATGATAATGTTCTGTCTTATGAATGTATGTGTTTCTTTCTTGGTAAATAATATTTTAATTCCATGTATAGCTAATGTTTTAAAGATAAGTCATTAAAGAACACAATTTTAATTCTAGATTTCCACAGACTTACTGGGATTATAATGAATTAAAACATAATAAAAAATAACCTGATTAAGGTTATTAAGAGGTTATACCATCTTTAAGCCATACCCCTCTAAAAAAATGAAAGGAGGAGAAGCTGTCAGCTGAGAGGTCTACAGTTTGATTAAAAGCAGGAAAGAGCCACAAATACTTTCCCACCTGGAAGGCTAAGACAAAGATTTACTGTCACTGAATGTGCTGAAAAGTCCTTGTCTTCTGTGCAGCCTAAGCTTGAGAATATCCAATTCATTTTTTCATGTACAACTATGAATGAAATAGGGGGAAATTACTATGAGTTCTCCAGTTGTTTGAATATTAAAAAGAATGTTTTATGAAGACTATAAACATATCAGAAATGAGAGGCTTTTAAATTGAGAAACAGGAACAGAATATAGACTTCTAGATTTCTTCAGTATCACTGAAATATTGCACTGAAGCAACAGGAAATTAGTGTAAAGGCACTAAAACAGCCATTCTGCTGCACATGCAGAGAGCCAGCATCCCTGAGCAAGCCTCATAATATCTTCTCCATTTATTAGAGCTCTCTAAATAAACTACCAGTTACGTCAGTCCTGCAGCAGTTTTCAGGAGGCCACAGCTCCATGAACCTGAAACTTTGACTGCTGACAAGAAGTCGCTGGAAGAAGAAGTGTTATAAAGAAGCCACCTTCTCTATAGCATCCCTGCTCCTGCTGCCATCCCCAGCTCAGAGACTCCGTCTGCCTGGCTGTGCCATGGGGCAAGCAAGCCAGCTGGCTGTCCACGAGGTCTAGGATGATGCTGAGTTTCTCATCAAACACCCTGTGCTGCAGGGACTCCTTCCTCCAGATTCTGCACATTGCATACAGCCCTGACTGTGGGTTTGACAGGTGTGTACTTGCCTATGTTTATAATGAAGATGCTATTGGCAGAACCTCTATGGGTTGGGGTAGGGTGATTTCTTCACCAAAGATTTGTAAGATTTTGTAGGATAGCCTTCTTAGCTTTTCAGTGTGATTTTTAGATGATGTCACAATGGAAGCATTGCCAATATTTAGCTTTGGGAGAGGTTCCTGAAATATTTTCAGCCTCTGACTCTTCTTTCTCCATTTACAAATATCCTTGATAAAATATTAGAACAATTAGACATTTACTGGACATCATCCCCACCACTCCCCACGCAAACCTCTCCTTTTCTGTTTACATGTCCTTAATTATTTTTGTACAGGCCACGAATTGCATGACTTATGTATTGTGAAATACAGACATTCCCTTGGGAGAGAGAGCACAAATCTAAGTGGACTAATTTTTAAAATTAATCTAAAAAATATTTTCATTTCTGAATAACCACTGTTCTAGCAGATCACCCCTCTGTCCCATGGTTAGCAATGCTAGCTGAAGCTGAAATGCAAGTAGAAGTATTCATACCTCTTCTTGAAGACTTAATGTATTCATCCCAGTATCCTAGCTACTAGTTTGACTAGACTATCAGAGCATGTTTAAAAATGTTTTTAATGCTGCTTTTTAGATATACTTCCAAAAGGGCTAACTACCTTTTACTCACATTAATGTGAGATATGGAGGCAGGAGGCAGAGTACCTGCTACAGAAGAAGAGATGACCATTGCCTTTGATTTAAAAGCACGACCTTATGCATTGTAGGTAAATCATTCATAATAGTGCTTGGCGAGTTGTGCAACATCTTATTTGAAAGAGAAAAAATTACATTCTGACTCCTACAGAGTGTCATTTTATGCCCTAATGCATGAGAAAGCTCCACTGCTATTCGCTTAAAGAACTAATTTTTTTCTTCTAATCTTCTACTTTAATCGATTGAAATTAAGTATTTTCTGGTGTGCCCAGCAGTCAAAGGGTGCACTCACATTTACGTAGTCTTGGGTCTGGCACCATCAGTGCATTCTTTGTAATTACAATACTTTATCCAGTTTATGAAAGTGCTGTATGTTTTATCTACCGAGAATGCATTCAGGAATGCTACATTTATGCTTTACACATAGACACTGAAAAGACTTAGAAATGATAAAGATGAGAATATGCTTTACTCTAAGCATGACAGTAGCAAGTTACAAAACTTCATGTTTAGCCCTCAATAGTGTCATGCTGTTATAGCTATAGGAAAAGCTGTGCAGGGGTAGGGAGCCATGATGTTCCAGCTGGGCTCCTGTAACTCAGATATTTACAGCTGAGATAACTGGTCCTCTTAGCTAGTCTGCTTTTTAGCAATAACAGTGAAGATAGCTGCTGTCTAGGCATCATGTCTCACTGCTATGGGCTGATCGCATAACATTTTTTGTTTTAGCAGTATTATTCATATGAATAACTAGCTTCAGTCATAAAGCCAAACAGCTGAATGCAGAACTCTGTTATTTCACACAATTAATTAAGTTTATTAAACCTAGCCTTAAAATAACTGTCTCGTTCGAAACTCAGTCGTAGGCTTTCAGGTCATATTTGTTTTACAGATTAACCCCAAACCACTTCTGGCACAAGTAAGGTTGAGAATAGTGTACATTTTCCTTTCTGTGGGCCAAATCTTCAGTGCCGTGTCTGTGAGGGATGTAACTAAAGAGGTAAAGCAGAAATTCCTCATTCCCATGGCTTCTGAAAGTGGCCAGTGCCCATGTGCACTGAGAACACTTGCCTGGTGCTCTGAGCAGGGAGACATCCTCCTGTAGAGCATCCCAGGTTGCAAGTCCCTTCATCTTGCCTCTGCTGGATTCAGGGTTTAGATACAGAGGACTTCTTGATCCTTGACTTCTTTGAAGTGATGCAAATCCTGAATGTAACTAAACTATCTTTTTTCTTCCAGCTGACAATTTCGCTCTGAACACATCTCTCCAGAGAAATCTGTAGAAGAGAACGAAGGTGGGGGAGTTGCGTATATCTGATGCTGCTGTCTTGAGGTGGCTCTCAGGTCCACAGAGCCAGACCTGCACATTCATGGTACGTGCTGTATTAGAGAGTTTAATTTTACAACAGAAGAAAACACAAAGCATTTTGGTTGCTCTTAGACACAGAGTGACATTAAGTAGCTCTCCACCTGCAGCTGCTTAATATACTTAATGTACGCTTCTTGTTAAGATTATTTAAAAGCCTGATGGACTCAGCACTTCTGCTTCTTCAGACAGGAAAGAACTCAGAAGAAAAGCTAAAAATTTGGTTTAGTACTGTATTGAAACTCCTTAATTCTAATATCAAAGGACCACATCTTTCCCCATGGTGAAAGGTTTATAAATTTTGGCCATTCTGTGTGTACTGTGTTTGCTAAGGCTACCAACAAACTGATCTCTCAGGTTTGCATTTTATGTTCAGACCTGAAGAGAAACCATTAGCTTCTTTCACTTAGGCCAGCAAGGAAAACTACCTTGTCTTTTTTTTTCCTTTTTTTTTCTTATTTTTTAAATATTTTTTTTCATAAGATGCTGGAGTGGTTAGGACACCTGAGACTTGGTGAGTGGCTTAACATAACAGTTTCTGAGATGCTCTTGAGAATATGTGATGTCCCATTAAAATGCAGCCATTGTCAATAAAATAGCAAATGCTGAGACTGATTTTCATGGCTGTTGGAATGTTCCTGGAAATGCCAAGTCAGTATGTCGTTTTCTAAACTTCTAAAATTGGGACTAGAATAATAAGACCATAATTTTAGTGTTATATAATAGTGACACAACAGTGTGACAGAAAGTAGCACAGTTGGAGAAAGAAAGCCAATTTTTTTCTAATGTGCCAGAATGTGTTATGCCAACCAAACAATATATTTTAACTGATTTACTGACAAGAAATTTCCTTGGAAAACACTGCCAGGAAATAGCTAAAGAAGGACACAAGAAGGGACCAGAAGCTAAGTAAAGGAGGACAATGAAAAGAAAATAATTATAAACCTGGAGAGAGTGGATATATATATATACATGTGGGTGGATTTCCAGACATCATAGCAGGGCTAGAAATTGGTTTATTTTTCCTTTATTTTAGTTAAGCAAAATGCATATGATGCTTGTAAGTGAAAAAGACAGTAAAGAAAATTTCAATGCTTCAGAAAATTCAAGATCAAAATGCAGTGAGGAAACCAATAAAAGTTAACAAATTTATCTGAATGGTCAAGATAGTCGTTCAGTGTTGACAACTGTAACATAAAAAGGAATAATTTCAGCTGCCCAAATATATTGCTGTTGTCACTTAAGACCTGTGCCTTATACTGGATGGTTCATTGAAACTCTTTGCTCTGTGTGGAGCAAGGGTCAAAAAAAATCAAACGAACTGTTGGGATACAAAAGAATTGGCTGATAAATAACACCAAAAATCTTATAATGTCATTAAATAAATGAGTGATATGCCCTGACCTGGAGTACTGTTTTCATCTGTGGTTATCCCATCTCAAACAGAATGTATCAGAAGTAGATGAGGTATTGAGATGGTCAGTGTAAATAATTAGAAGCATAAAAAGCCCTTTATTTCAAGACAGATTGAAAAATTTAAAATTATTTTGATGAGAGAGAAGATGGCTTGGATGGGCCACTAGTGATAATGGCTACACTGTATCTAGGAGAGGTTACTTATTTAGAGAGGCAGGATGTTAAGAATGCATGCAATGAATTCAGTAATTTTCACAAATTCTCTTCGGGAACTTGCAGCAATTTGGTGGCCAGTGCTTCAGTTGGATGCAGACTTCAGTTAGATAGGTATTGAAGGAAACACATCATCTGTGTTGCCGTCTAAAGGATTTAAAAGATTTTTGAGGAGTTACAGACTACCCCAATTTTGTGAACATTATCCAAGTTGTAAATGAGAGCATTAAGAAGAAACCTTTCCCATGTGCAGGTTATTCCATAAATGCTTACTACAGGTTTTCTGACACCTCTCCCTGAAACACATCTGGTACAGACCACTGTCAGAGAAGATATCTGAGGAGATGGACCACTGCTCTGATCCAGTGTGTCAATTCCTATGTTGAATCAATGATATAGAGATGAAGGGTTCGATATCCCATTATCAGTCTCTTGAACCATCCAATTCTCCTTCTCTTCCCCATTCAGCTATTGATTAAATTAAATGCAGCAAGGTAAATGGGGACAGGAAAGAAATTCCTTATCTTAGCACAGCTCTTTGTCTATGTGCTTTATTCTGCATTATAAAGAGATGGTAACCCCAAACTACTGAGCAATCTGTAAACTGTAGATTTATTCACAACAACCTGTCCACACAAAGATGCTGCTATTTGGTTCTTATTCTTTGCTGCCATTTAACTTTTTTATTATTTTTAGACACATGAGTATGCATTTGCTGCTCATTACATGCTGCAGTTCTGGGGCAAAACTAGGTACAAAGAGACTGTGAAGGACAAACCCCTACCATTCATCTGTACACATGTGCCATGCTGACTGCTGTATGTTGTGGAAAGATTCTCTGTAGATTCACCAATCTGAAGAAATAATGAGCTTAAAGCAGTGGAACCTCTGAAAACAGTTGGCAGTTAGATAATGATGGATATGCTGCAGAATCCAGAGATCTTGGTGGTGGAGGATGAATGATGCATATAATGAAAAGAAGGCTAAAGCTGATCACCTTCCCTGTTAGTATAAACATGTAAAATGCAATTCACTGTGATGATGGTGGTGATGCATCGCATAATAAATTATGTGCCTGGATCATAAAGGCAATTTTTTATGATAGAAAAGTTTAATAGAAAATGTATGTAAATGAGCGTAACTTGCCAATTGATGCTTTTTGACTAAAGTGTTAGAGGAGAAAATAATTCTCTAGCACATTTGTGAGTTGAGCTGAAAAATGTGGGTGAGTTCCACTTTCCAATTTTGCTCACATTTCCAGACATAGAGGGATAATAGATTAGTTAAGAGCTGTGTTTTATTGCTGTAAAACTGCTCAACATGATGCAAAATTTTTGGAAGTGCTATGAGTGAAAGTTGGTGGTGAGGAAAATATGGTGCAAATTGCTGATTAAGAGAAAAGCAGGAGCCAACCTGGTCCAGTTCTAAAATTCCAGGCAGCTTGCGTGGGCTCGAAATTGATCCTGGGGACTAGAAGTAAAGACTGTCCCAGCAGAGAAACTATAATAAGCAGAGAGCACCTGTAGGGGGGAAAATAAAAAGACCCTAAAAACCCCACCAAAATGCTGGGCAGTAGTGTGACAGTGAGAAATACAAATGCTCTTTTGTTTCCCATGATTTGCAAAGGTGCCAGATAAAAGAAGTGGACAGGCTACGTGGGCCATATGATTATACTGGGGGACAAAAAGCAGCTGATGAGAAATCAAAAACCAAAATACCCACCATGTAGGGATGCTTCTTACAGCAACCAGGGGCAGCTTAGTCCTCAGGGTACAGAGATACTTTGAACCTGATTTCTCTGCTGTATCAGATTAATTTTAGCTATTCCCAAATGTAATGTTCTCCCAGGATTGTCTGCAGCCAGGCAGGCTCTGAAGGGCCTGTACTTAAGATGAATATGGGGGTTTTGAAATGTGTTTTTCAGACTGGTATGTCTTTCTTTAACTAGGCTTAACTAGTTATAGAAAAGTATAGTGACATATTCTGGTGATGGTGGAGGGGGTTTTATTCTATGGCATTGGCCAAATTCCAGTGTTTTTTCTTTTCTTTTTAAATAATTTGAGTGAAAACCACTTTACATTTTAAAAAAGGTAAAAAACTAGGAATTTTTAATAGAGAAGTTTTCTACTCACCCTTGTCCTAGAGCTTTGCAAAAGATTCCAACAAAAAACCTGTTTTTTCTTAGACTGGGTTTTACTATGGAAGTGTAAAATTCAATTAAATTTTCTAAAAGAATTTCTAAGTAAAATTTACACATCACATGCGGCCAAAATACTGATGAAGACGTTTTGAAACATAGCAGCTTGAATCAATGTTTTGTTTTGACATTTTGATGCAAAACGCAGATATTTTTGTGTGACATTTCCAAAGCAAGTTGGGATTTTTTTGGTAACTGTCCTGTGGAAATGTTTAATGATTCGACAAGCAAATGTCAAACTGTTAGAATTCCCATGCAACATAAATTCCATTGGCTGATCAGTTCTTATTCATGCCCTTTGAAGACGAGTTGAGCCTATCAATATAATAGACATTCATATTCCCACACAAGAAGTTCCAGTTCAAATTTGAGTTCTAGCTATCTCATATAATTATCCTTTTTGGCAAATTCTGTTGTGAATCAGTGGGTGTAATATTTTGTCACTTGGAGGTTTTTTAGAGGTAACACCAAGTGAGAGAGAAAAAGCATAGAATTCATATTTCAAGAGGAATCTAGAAAATTATTTTGTTATGTGAAAATGGAAAATTTTTATTTCATCAGATACCATACTGCCCCCATCTAGCCTGAAGGAAAAAAAAAACAAAAAACCCAAAACAAAACAAAACAAAACAAAAAACCACAAAAGAATTTTATCTGTTTCAGCAGACTGCATCATTCAGTTCTGCTTAGTGAACAGATGTTCCAGATGTGGAAGCTTTATAAGGCTCTCTTTGGCTGATAGCAGATTGACATTTCATTTTTTACTACATACTAGAGCTGGAGCACTAGTTTTCTAGAAATGTACATAAGCCATATTTGAAATGGTAGAAGCCAAAGCAAAATACCACATCTTTGCAGAAAAGATTGACTGTCCCTCTGAAAATGTTATGAAAGCACTTCCTATGAGGATTTGGGCAGTAAAGCAACCTGCATGTATAAGGAGGTGAATGGAGCAGAACATGGTGCTGGGGGCTGGGATCTCCTAGGGTTTGATCAGGAGATAGAATTTGGTTCTGATAATGGCAGGGACTATGAGTAAATGGGCTCTGAATCCTTGACCCCTCAAATCTGGTTTAGCAAAGGCTGAATCTAGAATGAATTTGCTGATCTAAACTGAATCACTCTGGCACAGATTTCTGCAGTTTAATCCATTTCTTCTGTACAGTTAACTAAATTCACATAAATTAATGGGAAAAACAGGTTAGTCCTAAGGTAAATGGTCCTTACGTTCTTTTGGCAAAGAGAAACAAAAATAAACCAGTTTTTCCTGGTTTTATTTTCAGATACTTTCACCGGGATTTAATTCTTATTTGTATCCATATCTAGCATAGGTTTATTAAAGAAAGATAATAATCAATGGACCAGCAAATCTACTAAAAATCCACCAGTAACATGAAAAGTGGTACTAGCTGTTTTCTGCTGAAATGGTTAATGACAAAAGGAGAAAAAAAAAAAAAAAAAAGAAAATTAGACCTTTTATTCTAGAGAGCATACATTTATGCAAAGAGGATGTTTAGCTGGGGGTAAAGAGATGAGGACTTGGCTAGTTATGAACTTGTAGAATAATCATGGGAAAAATGATGAAGTGTTCATAGTGGTATAGTAATGACATATGAAAGCAAATGTGTTATGATTAGATCAAATTGCAAGAGAAGTGAGTAAATGTTGAGAACAATGCCACGTTCGATGTGTAAACAACACATTTCTCTCCTTAGATGGGGTTGTTATAAGCAAGCAAGAGTTAAAAATACAAGAGCAATTTTTAGAGGCAATCTCATGACTGGCAATCAGTGCTAATAAGATTCTTTTCCTCTTGCAAGATTCACAGAAAGCCCTCAATCCATGCCGAGCACATTCAAAGGCAAGGGACTAAGCGCTCCCCTTACAGGTTCATTATCATTCGCAGGTTATCCCAAGCCAAGTGAATCAGGAAAGCAAATGAATTAGTGAGAATTAAGGAGCCTCTGTGGTCTGAACCCTCTCCAAATCTCAGCTAAGATGAAAGGTAGACGCTGATGTCTTGTGTCCCAGGGTTTTCAGAATTGGAGCCCCAGTGCCGAGCCGCTTCCTCCAGAGCCTTGCAGAAATGTGCAGGCAGTTAATGTTGCCTAACGTCTCCTGACCGTGGGTTCAGCCATGTGGGAAAAGTTTTACGAGGCTGCAAAAACCAAACCCCCTTTCACTCACAATTAATTACAGGAGAGTTGCTATAGCACCTCGCTGTCAGTGAGTCCAGTGTAAGCACACTTTCTTCTCATTTTGCTCAGTAACAATCAAAGATACTGGGTAATGTCTTAGTACGTAATGATATCAAATAGGGTAGTTAAAAGACAACGTCTAGCACATGGAACTGCTAACAGAACTGTTTCATTGGAAGCACTATCTTAAATGATAGGATTTGTACCTGACATGAATCAGGATCTCTAGTGTTTACCTTCTCTATTTTCATTTGTTTGAGATGATGCAGTACCTGACAAGCTTTTAATCATATAATTATTATGAGTTGTTATGATACAGTGGTCTTCTTGCAGAAGCTATGGACTTAAAGTACAGTGGATTGGAAAGATTTCAAAGGAATGCAGTTTGTTTTCATTAAATACTTGTTAACTGCTAATTATATTTGATCACTGTAAAGAATACAGTTTAATTAAAGAAACACAGCATCTAGAAAAAATATTTAATTTCCAAAGGATAGCAATATATCTTTGTATTTGTAAGTAGGAGGAGAAATATCAGTTGAATACATGCAGATATATTTGTGTGTCTGTTTGTGTGTGTTTGTGCACATGTATAAATAAAAAAATATTGGTTTGTGGAGACCAGAGGTTTGGTGGAGAAAAAAAATCTATTCAAAAGAATTTTTCCAATTCTGATAATGAAATTATACTCAAATAGCAAGCTTGTGTCTTATCAGACGCTATCAGATGTTTCAAATTATTTAGCATAAGTAATTATCTACAATAAAATAACATTTGGCAAATGACTTTAACCAGTGTTTTCACATCCTAGATTTGTATCAACATTTTCATCAAATATATTTCTCTGCCACAATTTTTAATGTCATCTATTTCATTAATGTGAAGAGTTCAGTATTAAATTATATGTTTTTCATAATAAATGTATGAGTTTAATTTTTTTTTTTCAAATGATATTTTTACAGGTCTAGCTTGAAGGAAATCAATAGAAAATGAAGGCTGATAACTGCACATATAACTGAAGTCTTGAATTGATGTGCCAGTGTCCATAATTGTTCCTTTAAACAATCATGTTGGGAAAATTTCTAGTTTTTACATCCCCTCTTCATATAATTCCTGACTTCTGACCTTCTACATACCAGTCAGGCTTGATGTGCAAGACTGTATCTCATTTATAATAATCATGATCTTTACAGAGAGATCGATTAAAATATTATGGTTCTTTTAAAATCAGAATGCATATCAAATGAAGCCTCACTTATAAAATAAAGAAAAAGCTTGGCCTTCTGCGAAGTCTCCTTGGTGTGAATAAGATGTTGTAAAAATCTCTTAATATTCAAAGACAGTTAATCATTAAAGAGGCAAATATGTTAATATGTTTTTATCACAATTGCAAATGCTGTTAGTGGTTCTCTGAATTACAGTGTTCTATATATAATGCCTTTAGCATGGTTAGCAAAGAGAGACTGTCCTGAAATTTTTGGGCTTCCTTGAAAATCACCACCTCCAAAATAAAACATAGTTTAAATAAAAAGCTAATAGCATTTAAAGAATAATTTTTCTTTTAACACGGAGTCCAGGTTTTTAGAGAGTATTTCATAAACTATGGAATGTTTTAACCCCTTCTCTCCTTCCATGTTAAATTGCTGAATAGAAAAAAATCCAATGTTATTTTAACTAAGGTTGAAAATATCTGTCCAAGGAATCAACCCTAAACAATTTATTTTCCTTGTACTTTTTTTTTTTCAGGGCAGCTGTGGGGGGGGGGGAGGGAGGGAGCAGTTTAGAAATCTGAGCCACTAAATTCTCTGCAAAGAAATTTTTCTGAGACTTAAATTAAAGGTGAACTGCAGGAGAGTGTTTAAATTCAACAAAGCTCATTCTTAATTGTTTATTACTGCAATGTTGATAATGTCCCAGTATTTTTTTTTTAGCTAGTACTTAGCTTTGTGCATTTCTACAAGGAACACATTTTTCTGTTTTTTCTAAATTAGATGAAAGCAATACTTCAATTGATATAATTCTCCCCACCATTTTCCTAAATCTCTGTCTTGTGAAAAGAAGTTATTAATCGTAATTTTTAATACTACTCCTGTTTTTAATCTGTTTCCCCTAGGTTAGCTTACATCTTTAGTCAATTCTATTTATGTTATCCAAAGAATTAAAGATAGCAGACGCAGATAAATCCTTTTGAGAAATACTTGAATGCCAGCAGGAAAAAAAAACAAACCAAAAAACAATTAGAACAGTTTCCTACACACTGTCAGCCTTGAAAGCAGCAAAGCACACAATACCATTAAGTGTGTGTGTGTGTGCGTGTGTGAAGAGCTTCATAATAAAAATATTATTTAAAATGGTGTAGATCTGCGGCAGCCTGCAGCAGCAGCAGCCAGTCCTGCATTAGCGAACCAGCGGGCCCTGCCCTTGTGCTGGCCACAAATGACCAGTGAAATCCCAAAGGCACTCTTGAATTTCTGCATTCTCATTTCATCAGCTGCAAAATATCTGTCACTCACGTCCCACACTGGGCAAAGTGACACCTGCCAGTCTCAAGAACAAGGACAAATTAATGTTCCTCCACCAACTGTGTCTCAGAAATGAGTAGCGAGCGACCGTGTGAGCAATCAACAGCTAGAGTACATTGTTAAAGTTTGCAATGCATTTCCGGGGTTTCCTTTCAGCCAAGGTAATTTGCAGCAGCTGTTGTTGTTTTATGCTGTTATTGAACATGTGTTCTGCTGATTTCTCTCCTAATGAATCTTTTAAAAATATTTGCAAAATGTGTGCAAAATTGCACTGCTGAGGTTTCATGGAACTGCAAAACAAGGAGTCTCGATTTAAAACAATGCATGGGAGAGGCAGTGTGGCAGCTACCAGAGGACTGAGAAACCCAGGCACTTGCCTTATCTACTCGATCTTCCTCAGAAATCACTCAGAAACATTTTGGATACTAGATATAGAACCTTAAAAAAAAACCCAAAACAACAAAAAACATTTCTGATGTCTGTCATCATGTCACATCATGTTATGCGATATTATATCTGCTTTTGATGAGATGCAATGTGACAGGATGTAATGCAATGTAACGTATCAAAAAATGTAAATAATCCACTTTTGGGGATTAGATATCTGCTGTCAATTCCTATAGCAGGAGTCTGAACTGAATTTATTGAGGCGGATGGGAGCTCAGTGAACGCCAAACTGTCCGTGGTGTTTGCAAACCAGCACACATCACAGTTCACTGCCTCTCCCAATTACTTTTGGATAGTTTGGCTCATATATGACTGTATTACAATGTTAAATAAAAGTTCTTGTGGTGCATTGTTTTGTGACTTGATCATTTGGCTAATTATCACTGCTTACAGCAATCAATTTGATGATGCTTCGCCTCTCTGTGAGCAGTGGTTTGTACATTTTTAAAACTACTCCAGAAGTAGCTGTTGTGTTTTCATGGTAAAATGTGACTCACACAGTGAGAACAAAAAAATCCAGTAGTATGTATGACGTAAGTGGAGAAAAAACCCACCAGTGTCTTGGGCCAAATAGGAGACTGCTCAGGACAGTGCAGCTTCCTGAGGTCTCCCTGAGGTGGGAGACCTTTCTTTTGGTGGCACAGCTACTGTCAGCTTACCTCGCCAAAGAGAACCAGCAGAAGAGGGTGAGTGTTTATTTCTCTGTAAGTTACTGACCAAAAGCACCTACATGTTAGGATTGCACAGGTTTGTAAGCTTTATCTCACAGTGTAAGTTCATCAGAGGTTTCTCCTGGCTCCAGAGGCTAGGGGTGGGGCACCAGCACCAGTGTGGGGCAGGAGGCAGGGCCAGCAGTGCCCTGTGCTGGCTGATGGAGCGGGCCAGGCCCATGGGCACCTAAGGAGCCAGCAAGCTGCACCGTGGCAGGTGGGTGTTTGAAATGATGGCAAACACAGCCCAACTGCTTGGGAGGTATTCTGGAATGGTGGGGAGAGAGCCTTTGAGGTGTTGCACCGGGGACTGACTATTTAGGGAAAGTAGAAGACCTTGGTTTTCCTTCCCATAGCCAAGGCTAGGGGAAGGGGCTTATCACCAGCAGATGGAGGGACTCAGAGGGTGGTACTCCAGTCCCTCGGCACCTCTCCCACCACAGCCCGGATATCTCCTTCCCTTACCTTCCTGCTGACACACTTGAGGCAGCTGCATCCAGCCCAGAATAAACCCATTTGTGTGTCCAGTGCCTGGGAGGAAAAATCCAAGCCGCTGTATTTCACTTATTTCCAACCCATTAATGGGTTGTTTAGAACTTGCTTTTTATTTTGTTTCAACAGGATACAGAAAGCCATGCTGTTTGAAGCCTTGTCTGCAGCACTGCCACTCAGCAAAAATACCTCCTCACCACTACGATGGCTTCACCCCCACTACCTTTGGCTGCCTTGGGAGCTCAAGCATAGATAAGTGAACAGCATTTTAAGTGCTATGTTTATTCAATGTGTTCTAACCAGGGTTAGGTAATATGATATTTATAAAGCCCAATTCTCTGTGTACTTGAGGGTTGCCCACCTTGCTAGCACTGATGCTGCTGAACCAATATTAGCAGCAGTGATGGGTGGCTGTAAATTTTGCCTCATGTAGACAAGGCTTACAAGGTAAGCAGGCAAACCCTTGGCTGCAATTGTGTGCCTAGGAATGGAACCTTTTATTTGCTGTCATAGTGATGACTTTTAATTGTCCCAATAAACAAGCTTTTAAAAAGCTTCTAAAATGTTCTCTAATAACACACTTTGGTCTTCAGCCATAGAAATGCAGAAATAATTAGAAGTGCCATTGTGTACAGTGCCTTCTGGACTGGGCTGAAGGTGAAGGAGAAAGTATCATGCTATCCTTGTCAGCTGCAAGGGTAATTACTGCTGGCTGAAATTACTCAACATTTGTTTATAAGCTCCCCAGAGCATGCTGTAAATAGATTGTCTGTTATAGTCCAATCACATTAAAACACAGCTCCTTGCAAACTGCTACCTCCTGTTTTCTGTAAGCTAGACAGAGAAAGCCTGCTGCTCACTTATTGAGCACCAAGCCCTGAAGAGCTATGTTTAATGTGATTGTTTTCATTAGCTCTTCTCTGTCTGATATTACATTTATAGTTTGCTGGGCTTGAAGACTGGCATGTTGCATTGTTTTCATTTGCTGTAGTAAGAGTGAATAGCTTTATTTCTGGAGGGTGTATGCAACAGTTGATGGGAATTTTGGAACAGCAAAAGCATGGGCATACCTACAGACCCTCGTTCTCCTCCTGGGCAATGGTGTTTTTCTATTTGCCTTTTAAATGTTCCTGCACAGGTTCCAGCAGTGGTCACGTTGCCTAAATTGTCCTTTGAAGGATGAGAAGTATTTTCATAAAAGGTTAGAAAGAATGTATTTTCCTTAGCACTGAATTTCACCGTACAGCATTGTCCTGTCCATTATGACCTGAGTTGTATGAAATAGTGATGCAGCCACAGCCTGTCTGTTTGATTTGCTCTCAGCATGATTTACCACATCATATCACAACAACCCAGGTATTTCCAATAAATATGGGGCCAAATTCATCACTGACATATGCAGACACAATTCCATTGCTATCGATAGAGTTGCATTTGCTCCCACCAAGGTGAATCTGGCCACTAAACTGAAGATTTAGGGGAGAGAAATAGAATTTGCAAAAAAAACCCCAACAAGCAACAACCCACAAAGCCAAAACCTTAACACACCCACACACACTATATAGTAAAAAAAAATAAATAAATAAAATAGAGGCGGTACAGATCCATTACCGGGTATCAGGGGCAGAAATCTGTAACCCCTGTTTCATGAGTAATTCATGAGAACACAAAGGGTATTTCATCAGCACTCATTTTTATTTACCACTGATTATACCCCCAAATCAGTACTGATTATGTATAAAGCAAAGTGTGGACCCATCATGTCACTTTTATTTGAAAAAGCTAGCAATAACAAGCTGCCTTGCATATCCTCATACCTGGGAAAAAAGTCTAGACATTAGTGAAATTTAACCTGATTTTTCTTAAAAAAAAAGACACTGCTCTGATGTAAATCCTCACTGAAGACATTGCAGCTATGACAACTTACACCAGAGACTGAGCTTCCCAGGAAATAACATAACAAAGCAGCAATGTTAGTGACCAGCAGAGGATTATTAAAGGAACACAGATAATTGGAGGAAAATAAATGACCTGGGTAGAATAGTTACTATAAAATGAAGTACAGGAAAAATCATCATGCAAGATACTTTCCAGCCTCACATGTCCTAGGTGCTTTTCTCCCTAATTTTAAGATCTGCATAAAGTTTCTGTTCTCTGCAAACTGGTCAGGAAGGGATAAGAATTGGGGTTTGGATATCCACATTTTCTTCTAACTAGAATCATTGCCTGTGGAAAACAGTCCTTCTGGGAAAGATGCTGGAGTGCTAGAAATGATGATTCAATTGCCCATTAAGATAATTCCTGGAAGTATTACTTTCTTGAGCCTGTGTTTCCAGGAATGGCAATCACAGCATCACTGCTCTGACAGTGCAATAGGTATCTCCCGAAGTGGACACAGCAGGTGAATATTTACAGTTACAGCAAGTAAAGTAATACACCACAGGTTAGATCTCATGGTTATGTTTATTTGCAAAAGCTAACTAATGCAGCATATTGCAATCCTTTGATGATGAATTATACCAATTGTTTTGCAATAAACGGAAGCTTTTTTGCAATCCAGGTAACATTTTTTATGTTCTGCTAACTGCTTTCTGTGCTATTAGAGAAGCAGTGAATCTTTAAAGAGAAACTTCCTACAGCTAAAAAAGACATTAAGGGGGAAAAAAGCTGGGAGCCATAGTGACAGGTACAACTAAGGCTGTATCCTTCGGTTCCCTGGAAACCAGTCAAACACTATCTCATCTTGCAATGGTTGTGTCTGATCCTCTGCTTCAGACATCTTCCTAATAATGGAAACTACAGAGGTGACTCTCTGCAAATAAGGGCTTACAGCAACTGGACATCCATCATATATCTCCAGAGCAACATTAGACCACCCTAATGGGTACTCCCGTCTTCATTATGATATTAATTCTCTAAATTTCCAAAGTGATTTCATTTGTAAAATGACAAAGGCTGGCTGCTCAGGAGACAAACTGTTTTCATCCCCCTCCTGCATGCTTACAAAGGCTTGCTCTCTCTAGTCTTTGGGGGAAAAGAAATTTGATAGCATCAGATCTCCTGTGATACACAAGGCTGCCTAACAGCTACACCACCTGCCAGCACTGCATGCCTGCCCATCCAGCCTGAAGATTTCTAAAGCAATGGTTGATGAGTAGAACATAGATGTTGGTTTGGGGGGGTGGGGTGAGCTATGCAGGGAGAAAATAGAAGCTGTATAAAATAGTCAGTGTGAAAGTGAGGCAGGATTGAGGGTAAGGGTGAGGTCAGAGCCAAGGCTGAAAACTGAATCAATCTGAACAAGGCTGGTTTGGTTAGATTAGGTAAAAGCATGATTTTCTCCCTTTGCTGTGGCTACAAATTCACTGACAGCCAACCAAAGCAAACTTTTCACAAGAGGCAATTCTTTGTATAGCTCCTGCTCTCCAAACTCTTTAGGATTAAATAAAGAGTAAATTAAAAAGGAAATCAGTAAACCTGTGACATCTCTAACACTTGCCTCACATAGTGACTAACTAAAGTGCCTGCCTTGAACACTAGTGAAGAACCAGGAGGTTCTTTTAAGGGTAGTGATAATTGTAACGTGACTGCTAAATGAAGCTGGAAGCACTCAAAGCAAAAAAGCATTTAATGCACTGAAAATTGTTCAAGACACCAATCTTGTTAGGTTTCATCCTACCTCAAGAGGCCACCCAAATGTCATCCTGTAATTTGTATGGTTCTGGATTTCCTTTCATTTACACTATTTTTGGTTCTGTTCCTGTCCACAGGAGACTCACACTGTCTATGAGAGGAGACTCACAACAAGAAGTCCAGTTCCTCTTCCCAATGAAGGCGACTTTCATCAAGCAGATTGTAGTGAAATGAGGCAACCAGGTGGCACTAATTGCCAGGT
This sequence comes from Heliangelus exortis, assembly GCF_036169615.1. NCBI lineage: Eukaryota > Metazoa > Chordata > Aves > Apodiformes > Trochilidae > Heliangelus > Heliangelus exortis. The sequence continues at coordinate 29,819,903 of NC_092427.1, forward strand.
AGTGGGCGTGACCTTGTGTTAAGCCCACCTGTGCCTGATTAGGACGGGCCCCTACTGCTTATGAGCAGGATTAGGGGGCCAATAAAGCTCACACCTGAGGAAGCCAGAGGGAGGCCACTTTTGGAGCAGCAGCACCGATTCAGGCTGGTCAGCCCTGAGAGCATTAGACTCAGAGCACTATTTGTGAGTTTCTCCTGGAACACCTGGTTGGACCTTGGAGCGCCGTGCCCTAAAAGAGGTTCATCTTGCTACTGCAGATTGTTTAATTTCCTCCTGTGAGTACCCCTTACAATTTTGTTCCCTTTGCCTGCACTCCATTCCTATTCTTTTGTACCAGATACTTCCACACCCCCTTTAGTGATGAATCACAATATTTAGGGGCAGAACTTGGCATGGATGTGGCTGCATGGTCCCCACTCCCAGGGTGTCCCACATACCAGGTGTCCTTCAGCTAGCAAGAAGAGAGCAAAGCATCTTTGAGGGACTGTAGCCCAAAACTGCATCCCCAGCTTGCTCACAGAGCTCTGTCCCAGGGCATGGGGGCAACGTGGCTGCTCTGTGCAGGTGGTGATATGAGTGGTTCTCAGGCTGACTGTGCTGCAGTGTTTTCTCCTGGAGCAACATGTGGCTCTGCATCCCACTGCTGCATTTCATCAGGCATGTGCTACAGACAGGGCTCTTCATTAAATTTTTGATGTATCAAATAGTGTTTCCATCTCACATTACTGCAAAATCTTGTTTAGATTAATTATCAACATTAAAAATGCTTAAGAGGGTGGCTCATTTTTCTCTCAGAGGAAGTCTCATGTTTAGGCTAGAGTCAAGATACTTTTTTTTTTCTAATTTTCTCTTTCTTTCTGGTGCTATAAATCTTAACATCCTTTGCTGAAGAGCCATGCGGGTTCAGCAGGAAGCAGACTGCCCCTCTCTTTTGTCTTCTCTACCCTCTTTCCCCAAATCTCCAGCAACTGTAGCTTAACTTGATAGTCAGAGACTGGGCTGGAGCTGTAGATTTTAACCCCCCTCATACTGAGAAGGTTGTTGAACTGTAGTCAGCTCACCAGTTTCTGGGTGAATGCTTTAACCACTGCTATAAAAGATGAGCAGCAGCATCACCACCATCCATCTTTAAAAAATAAAGAGTAATCCAGTTGTCCAACCCTAAAGGAACAAAGCGCCTATAAGTCAAGGGGTTTTGCTGAATGTGAATGTGAGTTACATCTTAAGGTTTAACTGAAAGCTTTGTGTACAGAGCTAAGTCCTATAGGAAATATGATTTTGGGCGTTTATGTTTTTTTAAATTTTGCACTCCAAGGACTGAAATTCAAACATGCTGTAAGGAACTCTACTGTGACTGCTTATCTCAGGTATAAACTTGGCTCCATGTTATATGCTTATGACGTTATTGATGGCCCTCTGGCCCCCAAATTAAATTATTAATGGAAAATTCTTTGTCATTTCTTTCTCAATGTCACATGAATGCAAAAGTATTTTTCAGTGCAGCTTCATGGACAAGACATTTTGTGTTTGCATTTAAGTTCACCTTTTCTGAAAGAGGTATTAAGCTATTATTCCTTTCCATCTTTAGCAAAATATTGTAGTTCCCCATCTAAATTAATCTATTGCCGTGTCTACAAATTTCAGCTCTATTTACACCCCGAAGTCCCATTTTTTCACAAAACTGGCAGGCTAATACTTAGAGTTTAATGCAATTTTCCTACACATTTGCCAGTATAAATCCATCCTGGCATCATAAACTTTGTTTATGTCTTCCACGGTTGCCCTCCAAAATCTCAAAGCTCTAGCCTAATGTGTCACTTCAGTACGGACAACCTACTGAATGCTTCCTTCTGGAAAAAAAAATAGCCTTTCCTAACTCTTTGAATGCTTTATACTAATCTAGCACAGAGCTGGAGCAATCATTATGCTGTGCTTAGTCTTCCTGAACTTTACGGTGGAAGGAAATCAGCTTCCCGAGGGTGACTGTAAAAGCTGTAGTGCTTTTTTCTGGGGTCTGTGCTTAGGAACAAGAGGAACTTTGCTTTTCTGGGGTTCAGTGCTGTGAAAGCCACCATGAGTGGATGGATAGTGGTTCATTTGTGGTGAGGGAAGCCCAGATTCTATGAGGACTGATGTGACATAGAGATTTTGTTGTTGAGTGCATATGACCTTTCCGCTTTCCTGTTGGGGGACAGCAGAGCCATGACCATCAGTTATGCATGGAAGAGATGGATTTAGCTGTTCTACTTCCAGGCTTGGGAGGAAGTGAAAATATAGTGCAAATGCTATTTAGTCTGTTGGCAGACTCAGTTTCATAAAGGCAAAAAAGCACTTTTATTTGCTCTCTCCACCCAAACAGTACTTTTATTGCTGAGCCTCCGGAAGGGACAATACAGGATCTGACCGGTGCTCTGCTCTCAGATACCTCTCAAGTAGAAAACAAGTTGTTTGCCATTTTCTTCCTTTGTCAGATCAAACCAGTACACTTACTCAATATCTTGAGAAGTTTTCTTTATTGATGACTCTCACTTTCTCTGCAAACAATATATTTTCTGCAGTAACCATCCGGGTAAATAGGGTTCGCTCTGGAAATAGAAGCAGCAGAACCATATAGGAGAGTATAACAATGAACTGACCTGAAATACAGTTCTGAAAACATGGCAAATTGTTTCCTTACCTTGACAAATGTTCACACTGGTTAGGAATGCCTTTGTTGTTGTGATTAGTCCTCTAATTGTCTGGCACCTTCCAAGGAATAGTTCTGCTCATATGCTTAATTATGACAAAGAGAGATAGTCCATCAGCCTGATCTAGTCTTTCCTATATGCCCAACAAGTTTCCATTGTGTTCCCATAGAATCTAACCTTGTGCAATGTTGGTGTGATATCTGCTTTCAATGGTTTTTGAGACAGAGTGTAGTGGAGAGATGTCACAATTTCAGTGGACTCTGGAGCGTGACCATAAGTTGCTGATTTCATAACAAACTGTTTGGAGGCTCTGTGGTGTGAAAGAGAGCCTTGAACTCTCTTATTCTTGCCCAGGTAGCTCTGAAGAAATTTTGTACATTGACCATGCATATGTATTTTAAGAAGTCACCTACCGCATATTCAATAACTCTGTAGTGTAAGTATTGTAGATATGTCTGGTGTGTCTCTCCAGCACTGCTCTGAATATTGCAATTTGGGTACCTGGGTATGCTCAGAAAAATTCAGTTAGCATACATAATTTGCAATGAAAAATAGTGGTACCACATTAAAAAAAAAAAAAAAAAAAAAAAAAAGGTGTAGAGAACAAATATATTCCAAATTTGTTGCTCTTGTCCTATGATTTTACTAGCTCTGTTTACAGTGTTTGTTTTCTACTGTTTGGGATAGTAATAACAGGAATTATGTCTCCTTCACTGAGCAAGTGTTTTTAATATAAATAGGGTTTGTATATGCTAATTAATAATGCATTGTATATACACTGGCTAACAGGATACTGAAACCCTTAGAAAATACTACACATAAGCTGTTCCCTTCAAATCCAAATTTGTCAAGTATTCTCTGAGCACCAGAGCAATGTTGCCTTTTTAAGGTGTTTTTATTCTGCAATTCAAGATGGCGAACACCTGGGCATATTCTGGTTTTGACCCTGTAAAAATCATCTGCAGTTCTGAAAGCAGGAACACCTCGTGGTAAAACTGTATTAAGTGATAATGACATTTTGCCAGATTGTGCTGAGAATTGCTCTGAGAAGGAGGAAGGCATTTCCACTGATTGTTCATCCATCTTCAGATTGTCTTCAAATGACAAAGAGGTCAGGTTCCCAGCCCAGCAGCTTCATGGCATGAACATAACCCAGAGCCTTGGGGAAGGGGGGGGGGCACAGCTAGGTGGCAAGGGCACTGCCAGAGACCTGGGTGAGCTTTAGCCATGTGGACCCACACACAATATAGCATGTTGAGGAGAGAATGCAGCTTTCAGCTCTGTGCCCTGAGAAAAAATGCTGTCAGTGTTTGGCTTTGCTGAGCCCTTCACGCTGCTTTCTAGTGCAGGAAGAGCAGGTTGATAGTGAAACTATTTACAATTCATTATGAGAAGATTGCAGAAGATTGTTGAAGACAGGAACAACTGACCTCCTATTTCCCTTTCATCTGCAGGAGTACATTCATAAACGATAGTCTACTTTAAGGACACTGGAGTGGAGAATTATACTGGGCTGCTTCTTCTACAATCTTCTTTATCTTTTGGGTCAGCAACATCACTAATTGGCACTTGACAGCACTTCCAGATACTCCTTGTGAATCTCACAGTGTGACTGATGGTTGATAACATAAAGAGAAGAATTCTCAGATACATTTTAGTCCATCAAAAACTAGACACTGCATAGCATGTACCACATCTGGCAATTGATCGCAGCATGTTTGCTGAGGTTATCTGATTGGAAGAGCTGCGAGCAATGGATAATGCAGCAAAAGTGCATGTGATAACCTCCCCACAGTTAGGGGGAGTTAACTGCATGGGCTGACAGCTTCATTCTTGCCATTTTAATATTCTGGATATTTAAAGTGGAAAGTATTAAGGAAAACTCAATTTTCTGAAGGTTCTTGCCAGATAAAGGTATCCTACAGTGTGGTTAACTTTTTTTTTTTTTAATGTGCTGCTGAGTTTTAAAAATACTTTTTTTAAGATCCTAAAACAATAACAATTTTTGATGCCTGAATGTATTTGAGGGATGAGTTGATTTTGCAATAGAATTACTGCAACTTTTCTCTTGATGTTCAAAGAAGACTAATTCAAAATTCATACCCTTTGTTATTCTATGTCTAACCAATAGCTTTTGAAACCCTTTTTCAATGCAAGGACAGTAACCCTGCTTTTCTAATTTTCTCAAAATACGTAGGCTGTTTTACACAAAGAGAGAGTTGCTATCAGACCTAATGAGTGAAAATTATTTTCTTGTATGGAATTGGTAGTGCAAGCCTTCTTTGGCTCATTTTGCAGATTTCAAATAGTTCCTCTGCTGTGGACATTGTGCTTGTTAACAAGATCTTCAGCAGAAAGTAAAAAGCTATGTCTGCATGCAGTGGACTGGATACCTCTCACCTGCCACTGAGTGATGGATGTTCTTGTAGCAGCTGGGGAAAATAGCGTAACAGAGAGAAATATTAGTGTTGCATTGCATATTTTTGTGCAATATAGGCTTTGAATCTCAAAAGCCCTAACACTTGCATGTATTTCAGCACCATGTTCCTTTGAGTGCATTACATAAATCTGAATTCCAGGCAGTGCTATGCAGACTTGCAAACCCTTCTTCTCTGAACTCTATTATTTATAAGATTAAAACCCCTGAGGTTTCAAATGGCAGGTTTATTGTCAAGTACAATGTACTTTTCATTCTGAATGGACAAAAGCCTTTGAGTTTACCTGAGTCTGCATGAAAACCTGCCTGCATGCCCTCAGTACTACCCCATGTATTAGTGTAGGCCAATCTTTTCTCCAGGGGTGTGAGACAAGCATCCTGTAGGGCCTTCCACCTGTACCACAGATATGCAGCCCGGTGGAGGAGAGCTCTTTCTTTACAGCCATTGGATGAATGTCCTCCAGACAAAGCTAGAAGTACTGAGAAAATGTTGTTTGTAGAAAACAGTTATCTGATCAGCTCAGCTTCTGGATTTCTTTACAACACACACCCTAAGAGATGTTGAACCTTACAGATGTACTTGTTCTTAACTACCATTCAATTAAAATGGCCTGGAATGGCCAAAAAATATTTGTTCTGTATGTAGCTATTGTTTGGTATTAGTAGGATATGGTGAGTTAAAGTCAAAAAAAAAAAAAAAAAAAAAAGGTATGTATATACAGGATGGAGGAGTTAAAGATTTCATTAAGGCTTTTCAAATGTTTCTTGTGTATATCTCACATCTGCTCATGCAAGTTTAGTTCCAAATATCCTAGCAAAAAAACCCCCAATATTTAGACTATGGTAAAGTATATTCAGAAGCTAAGGTTTTATAAATTTTTAAATGGAGAATGCACTATAAGCTTCTAAGATGGCCATAAAAGACCATATTATGAGGCGTTTTGTCTGAGGCATTTTAAAGAACCAAAGTTCTTCTTCCAATGTGTCAAATGTCTTTCAGATGTGCCAGTGTTAATGAAACATATATTCATCAATCTTTAGGGTGGTAGGTTTTTACAGCTGCTTACCATTGCTACATATGCACATAAAAATCTCCTCTCTTGTTCTCAAATCACAGGCAAGGGAAAAAAAAAGAAATATTTTTTCTAACTAAAGAAGAGATATGTTGGCCTCTTTGACTTGAACTGCTCCAGCAAGTGATCTCAAAAAGCTTCTGACCACCCTGTATGCCATATGGGGGGGTTTTATACTGCAACTTTTAGTACTAAGGAAGGCACACAAATAGATACCTGTTGAAGTTTTGTGAGTCCTAGCTAACTAAGATTTTATTAGTTTTTGTCACAGAGATAACAGCTTTTGGACTTTGGACATAAGAATGAAATAATAAATAATAGTTAATATAGGAAAGGGCATATAGTTCTTGTTTAATGGATTAATAAGAACAATTAACCTTCTAGTGCATTAACATTTTAGGACCGAAATGTTTGTAAGTGAGTTAGTTTTCATTAGGTGTCCTTCTAAAGGTCAAAGTCAAACTATTTCTAAAGAAATTTTAAGCTCAACAGTTGGCATTTGCTGATTCTGTCTATCTAGTCATTCCATTCCAGAAATGGTCTACATTTAATACGAGAAAAAATATGATATACATAGCTGATCAATGTAATTTATAAATGCATATCTAAATTATACTGTGTGAAACCAATAGGAATTTATTGAAGAATTAGAGAAGGAGTTATTTTCTTTAGTTTAATTTGTGTTATTTAATTGTGTATCTTTTGCTTCTAAGTCAAAGGTATTTTAAGTCAGGCATATTAGAATTATGCCAACAGACCATCAGAAGATTTATGTTAGACTAATGGCAGTAGTAATCTTGCTGATTTTAACATTCGAGCACACGACTTGTCCTTGTTAATTTTGGTGACTTCTATGTGCCTATTGAGAAGGATGAACAAGCCAAAGAAATGGGCTGTGTTTATTAACAGCCAAGATCTTGGTACAGCTATGACTTACAGATGCTCTGTATAGGCAGAAGGGAAATGATGCATGACCCAGATGGTGAACCAGAGACTATTTTGAGGATTTGTCCTCACAAGTTTGGTTTGGAAAGAGGGATTTTAGAGGTACTGTAAGAAGGAGCATTGCAGGGAGCAAAACATAGAAGTTCTTTGGTTTTATAAGCAATTTTTCCCCTTTTTTTCTTTTTTCTTTTTTTTTTTTTCTGAAATCAGACTCATGGATGCAACTGTTCTGTGGTGCAACTTTCCCTCTCAGAAATGTGCCAGGGGACGATTTAGGACTATGAATGAATTTTCATACTGTCTTTTTCTGTCTTTCCCATCTTTCGGCACATACTTTAATCTGACTGTTGGGCTTTCCCTTTTAACTCCAGTTTGTTGGATGTGGTTCCTGCTGTCTTCTGTGGACTCTTCACAGCTGAGGAGCCTATCAGAGGTGGCAGCTGAATGACTTCATAGCTTCCTCCTATGGTTCTATGGGGTCAAGCTCTTGGCTTTAACAGACACTTTCTAACTGGCGACCAGTAACAAAAGGTGTCAGTCCTACATTGCTTGCAAGTTTCCTGACTCCTCTTCCCTGTCTGATGAAAGAGAAGATCCAAGCAATGATTCTGGGATGAACAGAAAATGTACAAAACCGGGTTTTTTCCCCAGCTTTCAGCTTTCTCTCTTCTTACTAGAACACTTTTTTTTTCCATAGAAATTATAATTTCTTGGGGGCAGGAGCTATGTCTTATGTGGCTCCAGTGACTGCATGAAGAGCCAAGGAAGCATTAGGGTGCTATTTGTTAAGCGAACCCCTTGCTGGCATTTAGTTTCAGGTTCTTTAATCACTCTGTCCCTCTCTTTTCTGTAAGGCCAGTCCACAATAATCATGAGGCATTTTGTACTACGTAAATTATTAATTATTTTTCTACATGCTTATGATACTTCCATCTGCTCAGCTGCATGATTTAGAAGAAGAGTCTCCCTGCTACGTAACTCAAATAATCAATGATACCCTTGCCTAGCCCTCCCGAACCAGCACTGAAAAACAGAATCAAGGAACAACCAAGAGAAAACTAAATTGTAGGATTTGTGTAAGATAAGAGAAGTATGTGGTCATATTATTTATCACTTATTTATATGATTGATGTGTCAACACCAGCCAGCTGTCAGACCAAGGGCTGATGATACTAGAAGCTGTAAAGGAGAACATTTGAAGGAAATTACAAACTTAAGTAGTGGACAAGGCACCTAGCCAAATTCAAAAAAGAGCACAAGACATCTCAGGGTTCTTAACAGCATAAGCCAGTTCACAGGCACATAGTGTTGTATGGAGATTACTTAGTTTTGGATGCTAGTGGCAATCCAAAGTTTCATTCTGTTTAACCTTTGTTTTGGGGCATTGCAGATTTTGTAGGCTTCAGAATGGAAATTAGAACTAGCAAAGGTCTGGAAGGTGAGCTATTTGCTTCATGGGCTTAGGCTGTTTGCTTGACTTCTCAGAAGAATTCTTTTATATGTAAAGGACAATGTCAGAAGAGTTGTAGAGATGCTTTTTAGACACTGATGCACAGGCAGAGAATGGCACCTGTCACAAACGGTGGGGAAACCCCATAATCAGGGGCTAAAGGGAGAATTCAAGTGTGTTCTGTAATGAATTCTATGAAAGGTAAAAGTGGCTCAAAAGGAGCTCTATTAAAGATTCAATACACTTACTGAAAAGAAGACTTCTTGATAGCTTCAGATGGCATCTCTTGGCAGATGAGCTTGAAGAACCTGCCCCATAATTACCACATTATTGTTGTATATATATTTTATTAAATTATTGATAGTTATTCTGTGAAAATTAAGCCACTGAAAAGCAAGCTTGTCTCAGAGTTAAAGTTGACAAAGTTGATTGTAAATTAACTAAAATTAACTAAAGTGACTAAAAAGATATTTGACTTAGGCAGATTGCCTGAACTATCACATAAATTTCAAGACAGGAGTAGAACAATAGCAGAACGGTGGTAGAACAGTAGTAGAAATGTTTTTCTTTGTTAGTTGTGAATTCTTACATGTCATTCCTTCCTTACACCTCTGTCTAAATGTTTTGATCCTTTTGGTTGTGTGATTTATAGAAAGGAAATTTCTCTGGCCAAAAGACCAAAAAGATACGAGAAATTTTCTCAAGCCAACAGTGCAGTTTGAGAGGACCATACCAAAATACAAAAAACCAGAGTTTAAATTACCTTTTGAGGAAAAAAAGAAGAAATAAGTGGAATGCTGTCCTTTGTATATTTCATGGGATATGGCTGAAAGGAGGTGCAGAGGGGAGAAATCAGGTCTGAGCTCACCAACAAGTTTCCCCTGATAGCGCTGACAATAAGGATACAGAAAATGTCCATACAATTTTTAGGAGTACAATGTCTCCCTGTTGGGCCACCTTGAGTATTTTGTCACCAAAGCAGGGAGGTACCCTTCCCTAACTAATGTAATTTCAAATTGTTCAGTACCCATAGTGAAGGCAAAGAACAACACTGTCTCCTAACATGGTTTTAATTGCATGGTATGTAATTGATGAAGTACCTGAAAGAAAATCATGTGTTCATGATTATTCATTGTTGTTCTTGTCAAATAGCAAGCAAAATACTCAGCAGAATTCCTACAGAAATCTGTAGGCAGGGGACCAACTCTAAGAAGTAGTTAGCAGTAGTTACAGTTGGTCTTTAACATCTAAGAAATTTTTGTTAATGAAGTATAGAAATGTACCAATCTTCAAAAATAAGCTCAGTACCCTGACTTTTATTCTATTATATAGTGAAATCTGCTGTTAGAGACATCCTATTTTCCTGTTCAAAGCTTTGAGGATGGTTAGCATAGGTAAACAACCTAATCTGAGTCTTCAGCTCACTCCTGGCTAGATGTTTCCCTACCTTGTCTTCCTAACCTCTCCTACACTCCCCAGATACTGCTAGTCAATCTGGAGATCAAAGATTTTGCAGTTTCATTTTTACATCCTTTGTTTTTCCTGCTAATTTAAAATTTCCTGCTAAATTTGAATGTAACAATACCACTGAGGCAGCAATGCAACTAGAATTTTGCTGCACTGGTAGTGTGAAAACTGGTCCTGGTCATTGCACAGGAAATGTTCAGACTGATAATATTAATGACAGCAATTGTTACAGTAAATATAGAAACAAACAAGAACCCTAAATAAACTGGGGAAATACTATTTTTAAAGCCAAATATAATACTGAAACAGTGCTGAACATCACCTGTGGTTTGGGGACAAGGGGGATTGTGGGAGAAAGGGACAACTTGGTCCTATAACTATGGCCAAGATTAATCCTCTAATATCGTTTTTAGAGGTTGTCATGGTTTTAGCTAATAACCAGGTGACAGATGTTGTTATTCCCCCACTACCCTCCCAGGGGAAGACAAAAAGGGGAATAAGGGAAAGAGACTTAAACACTGGAAAATAAACCAGAATAGGTTTAATGAAGTAGTGATAACAATGATGATGGTGAATTACAAAAATATACAAATACGTAAATATGGAACCCACGCTTGTCAGCTAATAACTAGCTCACAGCCCAAAAAATCCCAAACTGGACTCTGCAACAGATGTGGGTGCCTGAGATCCAGTGACAGCCCACAGTAGCCTTGGAGCAGCCGAGCTGGTCCCACTCAGGGATGCAGGAGAAGACGACCTGTCTTGATGAACACTGTTCTCCTGCAAGAAAACAGGATTCACAATTAATAGTAGCAGAGGAAGGAATGACAGCCAAACAAACCTCACATCAGCCAGAGCCCAGGGGAGTGACCTCTGCAGCACCATTTTGTGCTGAGGGCCCTGGTCAGGAACGCATTGAAAAAGAGAAAAGGCTAGTCTGATTTTCAGCAGTACTGTCTGTCTCTTAAGAGCAGGAGGAAGTGCAGTAGAATAGGTACGGCTTTACCATGTACTTGTCCAAAATATGAGAAGGTAAAAAAATCGATGTCTTTGAGGTGTCTCAGTGGCAACCCCATAAAATCAGGGAAGCTGTTTTGGCCCCACTCCTATCAAAATCTACTGGCGATGGGGCCTGAAGCATCTGTGATCCACCTGGGATCACAGAGTTGGGATGTCTTTGGCTCTGAGATCAGTATTATCCCTGCATTTGGAACAGAAAATGCAGATGCTGGATGATTCAAGAAATATCAGATTAAGTTAAACTTATTACTGTGCTATATCAGATAAAATTTCGAGTTATTTCTTCAATCAGAATTTATTGTATGACTGCATCGTAATAAGGATTTCAGCAATGTGATGAAGCTGTACATTTGCAGTAAACGAAGCACCTGTGTTTATTGCAAGTCTGTGCACAGAGCTCCATCTGCATAGATTCTCGTCAGTCAAGCAGATGTCCCTATAATAATTCTTTTTCTCTAATGAGAAATGGAGGTAGGATGCCATTTGTATCAGGGCTGTTATGTGATTGACATATGTCTAGGCTGAAGCAGAAGCAACATCCTTTATGAACAGAAAACAAACCAGTGAAAAAGTTGAGACACAGGAGGCTCTCCTCATTCATTTAAAGAACAGCAAGTGGAACAATTGTAAGAATACTGGTTGTGTTGAAGATCTAATTATGGGACAGTACTATTTCTTATTTTGTGTAAAATTTGTGCATGTATATATTTGCCTGGTGTCGTATGTAAGTATGTACACACATCTGCAATGTATAGGTGTGTGCTTTTGGTCATTAATTACTGCTTTTAGCTTTAGCATTTTATTTAAGTTGTCATAAAAAATAAAAATATCTTCTACAGTAAAATTATATCTGCCTATAGATTTATAGAAAAATTCAAGAAAGCACATTTAATGCAGAAATTAGATGAAGCATTAAAATTACAAGAAAAGGTGCATTAAGAAAATGTATCCAGTTTTTTCTCATAACTGAATGTCTAGCTGGACTCTGAGCCTTTATGAAAAATTTGTACAAATAACCAACAGCAGCCCAATCAAACTCACACTTAAACTGGACTTCTCTGAATAATGCTCTGATTATCACATGAAACTTAAAATTTTATCCACTTAATTTCTTAATTTGATTGAATTTTCTCAATTTTTAGTGTTGATGTTTCTTTTAAATAATGAACGAAACAAATGCATGTATGCAAGTATTACACAATTTAACAACTGCTATGGAATATATAGCTGCCACATTATTAGGCCCATAACATTCAAGCCTTTGCTTTGGTACAAATGAACCGGTAGTGGGTAGCAGGTCATCATTGCCTGCTAGGGATAAGAATAGCTTTATAATTCTACATTTTTTTCTATCCAGATAAAGATGGCTTTAAATTATCCATTTTTTTCAGGGTGCTGTGTATTTAAAAAGTGTAGGAAGGAAAACATGAAAACACACTGCCTTTTGAAGCAAATTAGCAGCAAAAATGAAGTAGAAAAAATTTCCCTTTTCCTGAGTGGCTTACAACTAATGTGAGTTTCTTGAAGTTTTACATGCCTGCAAAATGATAAATATATTGGAAAAAGGAAAGGAAAAATGAAAGAGTAAGCTGGCCATATAAAGCAGCTGATGTAAAGATGGAGAGACATAGCCATAGAAACTAGTCACATAAATAGTCATGAAATGAAAAGTTTCAGATTTGTATTGAAGTAAAAAAAAACTACTTAGAGAAAGGCCAACAGGCCAGACTAAATAATCCTCGACTTAACGTCCAATTCTGAATCACATATTAGCTGCAGAGATTTTAATGTAAATATGCCATTACACTGTCATTACAGTGATCAGGCTGCATGGCTCACAGGTCACATCTCAGCCACTGTTAATTTTGCAGGCAAAAGCTTTTTTTCTCTTGAAATGTTAATAACTTTCTATTAGTTAATGTAGCGTGACTAAAATTCAGATTAGATATAATTCATTTTAATATCTGTGACTGGCTATCCCGATCATTTAGCAATGGTTTCCAGCTGAATACAAGATGCTAAATTGGTCTCATTTGCATAGCCCTGTTAAAGCAGTGCCATTCTCTAAATGTAGGCATCTTCAAATTAATTTAAAAGATTATTTTTTTCTGATTTTGCTACCAGGATAAAACCTTTTGCATTAGTTTTAACAACTAATTGAAGTTACTGTGAGCCTAACACACATCTTTTTCCTTCTTTTCTCAGTAACAAATGACTAGTTAATATCATTAACCAGTAAGGGGAAAAAATTCACAGTGCTTTTGATTACTAAAATGGCCTAATTTGGGAGCTACAGACAGACCAACTACAGCTATTTTCCAGCACTGAAATAAATACCCTTTCTTACTCTTAAGCACACTTAGCTACATTGCTGTACGTCAAAAGTTAACACTGGACTGACCTTGAAATGATCACTGAATCCACTGGGTTTATTTAAAGATCTGCTATAAAACATATGTTCTTTTAAGGTGCCATTTAGCTAAACTAGGCAGGACCTTTACTGGTTCCTGAAAGAGTTCAGCACACTGGAAAATGTGGATTGTTATTAATCATTAATATTCTTCCCTTAATATGCACATATAACACCATTTAATGGTAATGGGAGATACATTAGCTCTAGGAGAGAATTAGGAGAGAATGGCCTTCCAACTTATCAAGCCCTATCTTCAAGCTCATTTCAGTAAACATGTATGTGGGGTTGCTCTGGGACAGTGGCTTGATACAATCTTGAAGAGGGAAGGTCAGAAGCCTTTTTCTTTTAAATTAAATGTAAACAAGTAAATAAGTCTATTACTTGTATTGTACTAGTCAGTATGAATCACATATTTCACATACAATATATACTGCTGCGTCCAATTGAAAGTAATGCCTTTTGAATACTAATTAGAGAACCACACATGCAAGGACATAAATCAGCTCTGATTTTTTTTTTTTTATTATTTGCATTATCTCAGCACCTAAAAGCACTCATGGATGAGCCAGGAACTCCATCATGCCAGTGTGTGTACAAACATGTGCACTCACACCCCGAGGAGGATCAAAAGAACTTTGAAACATCAGAGATGAGACCATTCTTCCTCCTCATTTACATACATGAAGTCGAGAACAAGGTCAGAAAAAAACAGAATAATGAAAGTGTCATGGACTGACACTGCATCAGATTATGTAGCCATAAAAGTCTACATGCTTCACACTGAAGGAATTTACCAGTCTTTAATTTAAAATAATTGAGAGATGTGAAAGAAATTGTCAAGGGTTGAAATAGTGGTTAATAAGCTCTCATGTTTCTTTACCACTTCAAAATTTTTGATGCCTCTGTCATACTCTTGCAATAAAATCCTAAGATTGCTTAACACTATGTAGTCATCATCTATCTATTTGTCAAAATCTTTTGCACGAGTCAAAAAAAACAAATGTGTAAAAATTATAAAATATTTTAGATTCACCTGCAGGGCAAAACATTATTACTTTTGTTTTCCTATTATTGTTAGAAGCGCAATAGCTATTTATTTAAGACTGTAAATACAAAGTACAAAAAATCATGATCTCTCCATCAGCCTTGGAGCTTGATGGCTGTGAGAGAAAACAGTTCAGTCTCAGTGTGAGGCACCACCTGAGCACCAGATGTAAAACAAGTCTGTATGCAGTGTCAAATCTGTTAATCTGCTAATATGTATTTTTACATATGTATATATATATATATATATGAAATCTGCTTTATGTATTTCTCTGTATATATCCCTTCATGTTTCTTCCAGCAGGGTCCTTGCTCAGACAATTTAAATGTGATTTTCTCTATCTCATCTACTTTCACTTAAAAACCACAGCATGTTCTGGAATGCTTTGTCTGCTCAAGTTTTAAATGATTGCCAGCACTTTCACTGGGAGTCTTTTCTGATCCCTGGCTAGATTTCCTTCTCTCAGCTGGTCATAAAGCTACCCATCAAGCTCATGAAAATCCTTATGTGCAAGAATGTTAGACAGATGTGCTTTTGCATTTGAAATTAATTTGCACCCATTTTTACATAGTAATGAAACATTCTCGTGCAGGATTAGTAGACAAAATGTATATCCTTCATAATTAACTGGTCACTTCACCAACCTTGAGTCTGGTATTTCTTTGGCATAGCTCTCTCATAAAAACTAGAGGTTTGGATTGGTTTGCTTTTTTATTTTTTTTTTTTTTTAATTAATTTCAATAGAATACTAAGAAGCTTAAATTGGATTCTGGTAGGATAAATACCAAGCTTTTTGTAAATACTGACTGGTATTGTAATATTAGATATAAGAAAGCTTGGATTGACCAATTTTAATATCCATTACAGTGTTGAGGTAAGTGAAACTGAGACCTGAATCATCCAAACTTTGAGAAAGTTCAGAACTTTGTTGATGGTGCAGAGGGATCCAGGAGATCACTGGCACAACACTACCATAATCTTTTGAGAACTGTTAATTTTGAATTGATAATTTAGTTTTTAGATGTATTCTTAAAGTAATTGTACCATATAAATAGGTTTAATTGTTAGAACTTGGGAAATAAAAGTACTATAGGAAGCAGAAATGTGTGGAAAAACTGGCAGCTCTACACAGATAAAACAAAAGCAGCAATATTCTTTTCTGAACCTGTTGGGCAGCTAGTCATAGCATAGAGGTTAGCACATCTATTAACTATATTTTCTCCAATTTGTACAGACTCCTGTCACTGAGGTTTCTCAGGGCTGTGCTGGTTCTGGTCTGCCTCTCTCTCCACAAGTGTGGCAGGTAGGATTAGTACTAAGGAAGCCCAGATGAGTTTTTTGCTTGGATGGGGTGAGGAAGGCTACTTCTAAATATTTTAATTGCTTCCACTTTGACTGGGAGTAAAAGGGCTTACAAATGGCATTTCTTATCAGCAACCACAGGCTCCAAGCACACCAATCTGTTTTACCTTGTCAGTGAGCAAAAGGGTTTATGCACAACCCAGTTTTACATTGACTAAATTCATTGTTCTGTTCCGTTGTTGCCATTGTTATTTTTCTCTGAGGTCATATGATTTCAGAATCATTTTATATATATTTGATCTCATCTATTTTTCAGAGATGAGCCACATGACTTGTCAGAAATTCACTAGGAAGAAGGAAGGTGTCCTGGTTTGGGCCAGCAGTAAACCATGACAGAAGGTACCAGGTGTCTGGGGTGGGCTGTGATAAAAAATAAGAGTTAGATTAAAATCTAACAGATTAAAGTGCTAGATTAAAATCTGTAGTGATTGACCCTAGAAAGTTCAGCCTCCTGCTTCAAGACCATTTCATTTAAACAGTCAAAAAAGGTTCCACCCTCTCAGAACTGAAAATGCAGATCACTTTATTGCATTTGTGTATTAATGGAAAAGAAAACGCAACATTCACACCAGGGAGTCTCTAATAGGAAATGATGTGGTGCAAGGGTGGCTTGGTTGACGGGCTGGTTTTCAAAATCGGGAAAGTGAAACAAAACCATGTAATTTCACTGGTCAGTTGGAACCAGCTCCAGATAGCTCAAATAAATCAAAGCAGTCTGAGATATTTTTTTATCAGCCAGTCCCTCCATTTAAAAAAATAAGGTGTGAAGCAATCCTGAGCAGTTTATGGATATTTTGTTAGTAGAAGAAAATAAATTCACTGGATAAATTATGCATTACAAATTATTCCCTCAGGATCCAATTCAGAATACTATTACATTGCAAAATTCTGGACTGTATTTATAACTTTGGCTTAGATCATACAGACACATAACACACTGTAAGCATTTTTCCTAGGGCCTTTCCATTCTAAGTACAGTACTTAGCAGATGCTCTTGCATGTTGTGCTTCAAGCCAGCCTGTTGCACCTACTTTTCCTCACGAAAAGTGGCTTCTTTCACAATACATAAGGCATAAAGAGTTTTGTGGTTTACTGCTGGACTGAAGAGGGAGATTATTCCAGCTGCCCATGTGTAAAGTCTATGCTTAAGTTCATAGGTCAGAGAATTCTCCAGCCAGGAACTAATAAAGCTTGTTGTGCCTTCTGAAATTCCTGGTTTAGGAACACAGTTCTTGCAATATGGCTGTGGCCATAGAAAGAAATAGGCCCTTTATAACATTTGAAAAATAGCATCCTTTATCTACCCCCTAAACTGTAACAGGAATATATAGTGAAGTGTTCAGCATGTTCTTTTTTCTAGATCTATATCCTCTAGGGCATTGAACTGAAGTTACTTGTGTCTCAGATCAAAGTCATTTCACTAGAAACTTAGGTTGAGCTTGAAGGCACAGTCTCCTAAGAGAAGGTCAATGGTTTATCCATTACAGCACCCAACTCCAAATTATTTTTGCAATTAGTAATATTTATATCTGTTTCTACAGTGTGAAAGAATAAAGAAAGGGTAGTCAGCATTTTCAAGAAATACAAGTTAAAGGTGTCCTATCATTTAAAATGATATATCATGTTAGAAGGGAAACTTAAAAGCTGGCATATGCAATCTAAAATTAAATACAGATTTTGAATTTCAGGCTGTGAAGCTAAAAAGATCAAAGGAAACTCTTTACAGTTCTTTGGAATTTGGTATTATACTTCCCGGGAGGTCATTTACTCCCATAATTTAGTCTGACTTATTTTGGCTTCAGTTCCATTAAAAGTATGTAGCAAAAAGAAGGCCTCTTTTTACTTTAATTTTTAACTGCAACCTGTCAGTTAAAGGGAAAAAAAAAAAGGAAAAAAGAGTGTCTGGAAGAGGATGATCTACTGAAGTACTAATAGCTTTCAAATCTTTTGACTTTTTGAGCCTGATAGGGCTTGAAACTTAT
Source organism: Heliangelus exortis (assembly GCF_036169615.1). NCBI lineage: Eukaryota > Metazoa > Chordata > Aves > Apodiformes > Trochilidae > Heliangelus > Heliangelus exortis. The sequence continues at coordinate 29,837,784 of NC_092427.1, forward strand.
CTGGAAAGATTGTATTTTAACCCTTTTAACTGTTCTTGGACATAATGTGTGCTTTTATTGAAAGGGAACTTATTCACTGCCCTTGAACATATCCTGTCATTTACACAATAACATCTCCCTTTACTGTGATGCCTTGACTTATTGAACAAAATAATAGGGAGACCCCAAGTTTAAGGTTCCTCTAGCCACACATCAAAAGCACGCCTGTTATAAGTCGAAGTATCCAGAAGTTTACCTACTGTCTGGAGAATCCCAAAAATGAGCAGGATACCTGCTGGGATGTGAAGGCAGTGCTGATGGGTCTGAGCAGACTAAAACGCAGTCTTTACTTCGCTGCATTTTGGGAGCAAGAAAAGCAAGAGTGCCTTCAAAAGGATGAGAAGAATTTAAAAGTACTTTTGCCTTTCAGAAAAGATGTGGTTAAGCCCTGAAGTCTCATTATTTATTTTATCTATATCAGTTTCCACAAACAGGACCTAAAATAAAAAAAAAAAAAATGGGACATGCATGTACTTTATCTTCTAAGACCACATTAATACCATCAGGTGGGAACAGCAGAGGTGGAAACAGAATGTTCTTAACTGAAATAGGAGCCACCTTCCCTCATCAGCACCTCTCTATTTTCCCCTGAGGAATGAAAAGAGGCAGCACAAAAACTAAATTTCTGCAAGAGGTTGTCCTGGGCCTGACTCAAGGCTGGGGAATGTGGCAGAGATATCTCATCTGTGAAAGGGTTTTTCCCCTGCTTGACGTTTAGGCTTTCAACTGATCCTGAGGAGAGTTCCAGCAGAACCATCCAAGAACTGTATCCCAGTATTTCTTTGTTTTATTGTAGGATGAATTTGCAGAAGCACTTATGAGAACAATTCAGCCTTAGAGGTTGTTGGTGATGTTGCAGTATTTTTATGTTTATGTATATGTGTGTGTGTGTATATTTTCATCTGTATTTTACCACATCTTTTAATTATTTGTCATCTTACACTGCAGCAGCTGTTTTATAGCAATTTCAGTGGGTTGCATGCATGTGATGATGAGTCCTTATTTGTGTGGCCCTTCTCTACATGCTGGCTTTCGCTTGCTCTCTGAATTGTTAGAGTGAAGTTTTTGAGTGGTTTTTTCCCTTCTCTGTAATGCAATAGTGTAAATAAAGCTGCAAAAGCAAAAGTAGGTGTGGACCAAAAAGAACATGATAGACTGGCCTTGTTTCTGGCACACAGGAAAACTGGGGCTCTTACTGTTCCACTAGTCTAGTGTATACTAATAATTTCCCAGAAAGATATGTGCTTGAAAATATCTTTTCATAAGATTAATGCTTTGGAATACATAGCTGTTTCCATCTGGCAAAACCAAATGGATTAGAAATGTTACAAATGCTTTTTTGCAGTAAAAGGAGTAGTGGCAGAAGTGAGGTTAATTCTTCTCTTTTCATGCAGGTATCTTCTTAGAAGAGAAGTGATTAAAGGAGTTTCTTTATTGGCATAAAAGTGGTTTTCTAATCTTGTTGAAGTGACTAAAATGTGTTTGAAGAGCCAGATAAAAGCACGGACTTCTTATTTAATGAGTTACCAGTTATATGTTCCACTGTTTATTTTGCTCTGTCATTGAAGCATATTTTCTTTAAATATCTTTTCCTTCACTATAGTCAAGAGGTAATAATGATGCAAGGCATTTAGAATGAAATTCAACATTAGGTACAAAAGAATAATTCTCTCTGAAACTTGTACATTTGCACTGACAAAGCCAGAAATAGAGATTTTTAAAAAATGTTGAGCCTATCTTAATTTCTTAGGTATACTTGGGACAGTATCAGAATTTGTGTTTCAATCTCTCTGCAAGTTTCTTACTAGACCGGGGGTCTATTCCTGCCACTGTGACTCTCAAAATGATTATGCTGATTTACTAATGTCAGGAATCTGATTCCCAAAATCTATTTTCAGTTATCTCTTTTTAAAAATTTTTTTTTTCTTTCACTTCTTGAGGTAAATTATTTTCTTTATTTAGGTATCAAATATCCAAGCTTAGTAGAAAAACAATTTGCATTATAAAAGAAGTATCTGTTAAATCACAGATGATAGAATGCCCTCTCCCCCCCACATGCTAGAAGAAAAAGCCTCACTACAGTCAAGGAAATACCTAGCTAAAAAGACTACAATTGTACCATGCTGCAAATGTTCTCTGCTGGTATTAGATCCTTCAGTGGAAAATTAGGTGCAGACCTAGGTTGTTTATTGAACTAAAGGCATATATGTGCTAAAGACAGCTCTCTGTTCTTACAAAGGTATCGACTGTTTCTGTCATCATAGAATTCCCCACTATGCTTTACCACAGGGGAAGGAATAGATCCAAAGCAGAGAAAGAAAAGGTGTCTGAACACATGGAGAACTTCCCTGAACAGCAGTGGCTTTTTGGGCTTCTACCTTGTATTTTATTATGAATAATAAAAAAAATAAAAAATAAAATAAAATCCAAAGGCAAAGCTGAGATATGCAAAATGAGGCTTACCTGTGATCTCTGAGGACCTGGTTCTCCACTGAGCAGCATGCATTCTCTACATCTGGACATCTAAATGGGTTGACCTTCACTGAGCATACAATAGATTTGTAGGTTACAATGGTCATGAGGAAATTTCACTACAGCGTGGAATATGGTTAACCAGACAGTGGAGCATGTTCGCAAAAGTTCTAATTGTAGCTACTCCTCATAGAAATAGTTAAGCCTTATATTAACTCTGCTCTTCTCAGCAACTGAGATTCTCCATGTTAAATATTTCTTTTTTTTTCCTATTTCTCTGTCCTCTTATCTAAACCTGGCTGCCCTCTCCTCCCCCAGAAATTGCAAGAGTTGGAAGGCGCCGCAGTCCAGCTTCAGTATCCATTGAGATCAAACCTAAAGGAATGGACCCATCTCTATTCAAAATGAATTTCCTTTATACAAAAAGCACAAAGGAAACTGAAGCTACATTTCTAAATATTGAAAAGCAAAGAATAAAAGGTGACTTTTCCCTTAAAGTGTTCTATGCCAACGTCATTTAGTGCTTTGGCAAATCCCAGGATATTCTAGGAGGACTAGTTTAGGGTAGCAAGCCATGCACGTACCTTTTCATCAGACCCTTATTTTCAAACAGGCCTGTGGAAATTCCAGTGCTCTGAACCCTCACAGGGGGATGGAGCAAATAGAAAAGATCTTGTTAAAACTCTCCTTCTCCAAAGACTACTTTTTTTCCTTCTTTTTTAGGTACTGTTCTCTGGGAAAAGAGAAACTGGGTTTAGCTGAATATGTCCCCACCATGCCAACATTTAGTATTTTCCTGTGTTGGTCAATGACACCACTCAGTTGTGGCATTGCCTCCTATTTGTCTCTGGGTAGGGTGCATGAAAGGAAGCTGAAATGCTAGATGAAATAGCTTATGTACATGGATAGATTTCATGAGATCAGGCTCTGTGCTAAGGCTTTGGCTCTTACTCTATAAATACGATTAACTATCATTACTATTTAATTACCCAGGAGCAGTGGTTACACAAGACTAGTATCTTGCTCTCATGTGCTGCTTTGTGCCACTCATCTTCAATGTGGAATTTAGCATTAGGTGTACCTTGAATATACTTCTGTCATCCCTAACAACCCCTCCTCTGCACTGTGCTATAGTCTTTCCAAAAATCTCTGATAGATGATTTTGATTTTTTTCCATTATCCCTTTTTCTATCTTCGTTAAACCAGCCTTTTAATACCTTTCTTTTCTGCCTAGAAATAGCTTATTTTTCTTTATGTTTTGTGATTACTTTTTTTTTTTTTTCAACCTCTGCTTACTTCTGAGAAGTGATACTTCTCAAGGTGGATCTTCATCCCACGGGCTCTCTTTTCACAAGAGTAGATCCCTTTCTTTGTTCTCCAAACTTCTACCACAAGCTGTTTAAAGAAATTTATTGTATTTTGAAACACTACGTGGATGATTTTTATATAGAAATTACAATCAAATAATAGAGGGATATTGAGATTGCAACATTATGCAAGGAGAGTGCCACAATTTAAGCAATTCATTAAGGTTTAATGAAGCCTAGATCTCATCAGAAAAATTTGATCTCTTTTGATGAAATCTTTAGGATATTATATGGACATAGGAAGAAATTACAGTTTTTATGTGAAGAGTTTTGATTTGATATCACCCAACATTTTATTACAAAGCCAATATGATACATATTAAATGGGTTAAACATGACACTGATTTCAAAATGTAGTTGGAAGTGCTGGATCATCCACTGAATATGGACATTTCTAGTGTACTAGTCTGACTATATTTGATATTTTAATTCATTATGTTGAAGAAAATAGTAAAAATAAGTTGTAAAAGCACTAAGACTATAATAGAAAATATAAATAAGAGATGAAGCAGTAATGAAAATTGTTATATGGTGCTTTGGGCACAATTAATATGGGCACAATCGAACTGTGTTTTGGTGAAGGCAAGGTCATATACTCAGGAACAAAAAAGAATTTGTGTGGGCACTTAAAGGAGATTGCACTTGTCCTAGAAAACAATTACATTGAAAGGCAGGTGAAGAATGGTTCTGTGTAAAATTTCTGAGTGACCATGAAGCCAAAAGGTCCTGTGTTACCCATGGTGAGGAAAAAAGGGACTGTAAGTAAGAATCTCTTTTGCCTCTATGGTGAGCAATGACCTCACCTGAAATACTGTGTCTTT